>NC_056725.1:1056391672-1056506672 GCF_019279795.1 Protopterus annectens | reverse complement strand
GGGTATAACAGGTGGCCAGATTATGAAACTTCAGGGCATCTTCCATGTGCCCAGACTGTCAGGCAGGTCGATCTGAGCTGACTAAAAGACAAATTTAGTGCCAAGTTCTTCAAAGCACTCTTCTGAGGCTTTGGAGGATGATTGTCAGCTTGTGCTATCCCTTTGCTGTGCAGATAAGTTCACTTTAGGGAAAACCTTTGATTCAATTATTTTTGTCAATTATTTTTTTAAATCGTTTGTTGAATTATCACTTAAGTCAGAGGAAAACATACTTTTATACAAAAGAAAGCAAACCATGTTAACATATTCACAATTACAAACATTATACATCACATAAATTCTTTTATACAATTATCATCAATCCAATATTATATCATCATCATCAACTCCCTTTTACCCATTTTCTACATGATGTTGGAGTGTCGTGTCAACTGTCACTATCTCTCTCTGTTCAGTGCCACTCTCCTGTCTTCTTAACACTCATGCCTGACTTGTTGCAGCACTTCTCTCACACAGTCTGTCCATCTCTTTGCTGGATTCTTTTGCCTCTTGCCTTTTTCCTGTCTGTTCCAAATCGTCTTCATCAGATTGCCTTCTGCTTTTCTGCACATCTACGAACCACAGTAATCTGTTCTTTTTGACCTTTTCTGCAATTTGAGATACTTTGGGATCTGCTTTTATGTCTTCATTTCTTCATCTGTCCCACAATGTCCATCTTACCACCCATCTCAAGTACTTAATCTGCATAACCTCTAGCCTCATCTGCTCTGCCTTTACTGCCCAGTTTTCTGTACCATGCAGTAGTACTGTTGCACCACTGTTTTGTACAGCTTACTTTTCAGTTTGTCTGATATTCTTCTGTCATACACTGCACCTGAAACTCTATGCTAGTTGGCCGCAGCCTCTCTGATTCTGGCATTGACCTTTTCATTCAGATGTCCCTTCTCCTCAACAACCTTCCCAGATGCATGAAGCTGTTAACCTGTTCCACTGTCTTTCCTTCTGTTTCAGTTCTCATCTTCTTCTGATTTACACAAATTCATGCCATTACCACTGTCTTATTTGTACTTAGTTTCATCCATTATGCCTTCAGTTTTGCATTCCATTCTCCTATCCTTTGCTGAAGTTCTTGCTCAGAGTCTGTTTGTAATGCCACATTGTCTACATACAGCAACTATACTGCTCTGTTTCTTCTGTCACCTTTGCTAATCTAGTTCATCACCAGTATGAACAGCAGTGGACTGAGAACTGAACCCTGGTGTGCACCCACTGGGACCCCCTTTGTGAGACCTAACACTGTTCGTATTTGAGTCATTGGGTCCTTGTACATAGCCTATACTAATTCTCCCATTGTTTGTGGGACTTTGGGCCACCGCAGGCTTGCCAAAATCAGCTTTATTGAGATCTTGTCATATGCTTTCTTTAAGGCTAGGAATGCACAGATGGAGTGTTTCCTCATTTCTAGCTTCTTCTCAACTATCTGTCTCACTGCAAACATTGAGTCATTTGTGCTGCACCCTGATCTGAATACAAACTGCTCATCTCCCATCTTACTCTCTACTACTCTGCACATTTGTTTCTCAGTCACCCTCTTCAGAACTTTCATGGAATGTGACAGGAGTTTGATACCTCTGTACTGCCCATGGTTGTGAATGCCCCCTTTGTTCTTGAACACTGACACTAGTATGCTAACTCTCCAGTCATCTGGGATACACCTTTCTCTACATACTGCTATAATTGCCCTCAGGAGCTATTTCTCCCATATCTCACCCAGTATCTTTATCATATCTGCTGTGCCCTTTTCTGAGCCTGCTGCTTTCCCTGACTTAATTTTCCTTAGTGCTGTTATTTCTTCTTCTATGATGGGTTCTTCCTCTTCTCTCATTGTAGGCTGTGTCTGGGGCACTACAGCTTCTGTGGAGTTTTCTTCATTCAGAAGCTGCTGGAAGTACTCCTTCCATCTGCCTTTGATGTCCTTTGAACTGGTGAGCAGGTTGTTGCTGGTATCCCTTATGAAGGGTGTCTCACTGTCTTCTTTATCTTTCTGTCTTTGCCTAGCAACCCAATATAGTTTCTTATTGCCATCTACTGACTTACTTTCCAGAAGTCGGTAGAGTGTATCTTATACTTTGTTCTTTGCTATTGCAACTGTTCTGTTAGCCTCTTTATTAACTAACCAATATTCCTTCCTAACCTGGTCTGTATTTTCTGTTTTCTACTTTCTACTTTTTCCTGCATTCTTCCTTTCTTTTGATTACTTCCTGGACTTCTGCATTTCACCATCAGCTTTCCTTATGTACCTTATTTCCATACCTGGCTCGGCCACGTATTTGTTCTATAGTCCTCACAGATGCTGTTTTGAGGAGTTGCCATTCTTCATCTCCACGTATTTCCTCTTCTTCTTGAGGTGCTATAGCCCTGTGTAATTCCTTGAACTGTTGTGCTTTGGCACAACCAGTGGTGTATACTGTGATGCTGACTCTTTCACTAGGGATGACTTTGCAATCACTGATTCTACCCCAATGCCCTTTCCTTAGTAGGAAGAATTCTACCTGAGTTGCATGTTGGCCAGTCTTGTATGGGATCTTGTGACTGTCTCTCTTTCTGAACCATGTGTTGGCTACTGTCAATTCATTTGCTAGACAAAAGTCTAGAATAGCTTGCCCTTCTTTATTCTCGTTACCCCATCCATGTGGACCCAGGCAGTCCTCATATCCTGTTCTGTCTGTCTCAATATGTGCACTCAACTCACCCATTACAACATCAATTCATACTAATTTGCTTTCTCTAGTAGGTCTTGCAGCTGCTGTCTGAAAGCACTCTTTTCTTCACTATGTCAAACCTGCTATAGGACATAGACTGAGAACACTGCCCTATCAGTAGGCTAGAGTGTGATTGCCATGAGTCTGTCACTAATTCTGATGACATTCCTCACTGTCTTCTGAAGCCTCTTTCTCACCACAATTCCCACCCCATTTGTAGTCTGTCCTTCTCCTGAGTAGTAAACTCTGGATCCCAAGCCAAGTGGATTTGCTGCATTGCCCTTCCATCTTGTGTCCTCGATACTTTGGATGTCCAGGCTCCTCCTTACCATCATTTCCTCCACTTACAAGCTGCATCCCATCAGTGACCCTACACTGAGTGTAGCAATTCTTTGCTCATGTTTAACAGGTTGGTTTTATGTCTAGCTTTCACTCAAAAGAGCTATCCCAGGTATCCAGTTGCTTATTGACTCAGGACTTCTGGGCTTTATGGCAGACACACACTGGCCAATAGGGGCATATACACTGCTCCCACCATTAACATGGTCTCCTGGCATGTTAGAGTAGGCCAGGTCCTCGACCCACTTATCACTGGCAAATACCCATACTCATTTGGTGACAGTAGTCAACACGATTGAATTACCTAGAGCCAGATTTTACATCTTTGAGTGGCTAGCCCTGCCATGGCACACAGTCTGCGATTCATTATCTCCTATCATGAGATTCTGCATATCACAGTAGATGCCCATAGTATTTGGTTTACACAACTATTATGCCTATAGGGCACGGTGTACAGTTTGTACTGTTGCCTACAGCTCCATTCTTTTTTGGTGAGTTTGAGATGGAAATATTAAGCATATTTTTTGGAGGCAGGAGGATCCCCACAAAGACACAGGGTGAACATGCAAACTCCAAAAAGGCACTGGCCAGAGGCCTGGATCAAAACTTTTAGCTTGTGCATGGGAGGCAAAGAGCTTAACCATTATGGCAACTGACCTCTAGCAGTGGCTCAATTCCTACCTTCCCTTAAACCTTACTTCTCCTCCAAAACATTATTCTACATATATTGTTCCACAATTTCCAATTTTTTTTCTGTGTAATTTGCTCATATCCTTTTCTAAAGATCCCTCTACCAATTCTTATATCTCTGTTACAATATTCACTCCTTCAAATACAGTTCTTTTACACTTTGATTTCCATTTTCCAGTAATTGTTTTCTTTGGCAGCCACCAGAATGAAACATAACAAGGTCTTAATATGTATAGACAATTCAAATCATGTATCCTTGTATAATCTCCTTAGTTATACCCATTTACTCACCCAATACTTCTGCCAGAGTACTTTGTAGGAATTTTTTAAAATCTGCCAACTCATTACACTTCCAACACATATGTTCCCAGTTACCAGTTTCTTCCCCATCACAACTACAATATTTGCCATCTATCTGAGGAAAAATTCTTTGAAGTCTGTTTGGGGTAGAGATTACCTATACAAACACTTCCAAGCAAAAGTCCTAAATCTTCTACACTTTGTTGCATATTTATGAATCATGCACATGTCCTTCCATTGTTTACTTTTGAATTACTTATCCAGTCTCTTCCCAGTCCTGTCTAACCTCATCTGATTGATTCCTATAGTTCTGATGAAGTTCAAATTGGTGTGAACGAAAGCGGTAAACTACTGTTTAATAAAGGAATAACTTTATTGGTTTCACCGTCCTTTGAGGCTTAGGTAAATTTTTTTCTGATTCCTATAGTTATTATGCAGTATTCTATCTGCCCTACTAATTATCCTTTTTTAAGAGCATCTTCTGCTCTAGATTCAACTAAAAACTGTAGCATAACCGATCTTTCATTTAGGATTCCCCAGACCTTCTCTTTGCCTATACTCTGATATCAATCCCTGATACAGAAGGCGGTCTCTAGCCTGCAGTCCAAATGTTTTCTTAACCTCTTCCCATTCTGTTACCTTTCCCTTTCTGTTTATTTTCTCCCAATACCTTGGTTCCTTTGCCAGTTTTCTCCAGTAAATTCCAACCCCCCTGCCTATTTTCGGAACCCCTAATTGCAGTCATCTTTATCGGCAAAATGCTTTTTTTGCCATTATCATATGTAGTTTTGCTGATTTTTAACACTTTCTTCTTCATGAAAGTTATTTTAAGCTAGGAGCTAGGTACTTTTAAATGAGAGCAAATTTTTTTCTCTCATTTAAAAAATTGTTTAAAGTATTTAAAAAACACTTTTTTGTCTGTGGAGAAATTGTGTTTTAGTTTTTATGGCTGGCAAGTGTTTTAATGTAATTTTTATTGTGTTTTTCTGAGAAAAAAGTGACTTTTATACTCTAAATTTTTACTGGCTTTTGCTGCTTATTTTACATAGGAAAGAGGTGCCATTTTCATCTTGACCATGAAACAAATAGTCAGTCCCAAGGTTGGTCCTTCTTCCATCTACAAAAAGAAAAAGTTAAGCAAACAGCTTTTACCACCACAGCAGGCTAGCAGTTTGCCTCAGCCACATGTTGGGTGACTCTGCTGTGGTCATTTGTTGTACATCAGAACATTTGTCTTTTATCCCCAAATCCCACTGGTATAGCACCTGTAGCCACTATGGTCTGAAGGGTAGCCATTCCTCTGCTGTTGTTTTCCCATGGTGGGCAAGGTGGTGCCACTCTTGTCAATCCTGGGGAGAGTGAACATGAAAGACTTCCCGGTTTTGTCAGACTGTTGTACCCATACCTGGGGAAGCTGCTACTGTCATTAACAACACTGTTGGTCCCAGTTTTCCTATCAAAAAGAAACAGAAAACTAAGCAAGTATCTCCTCATCCTCAAATTTTCTTAGACTGGAGTAATTTATGTGGTCTGGCTCAGGGCTTTATTCAGGTCCGACCCTTCTTATTTATTGCTTTCTGATAAAAAAAAAAAGGATTCCTCCTTTCCTGAAGAGATTCAAAACTGAATCTGGACAGGAAGATGAAGGGACAGGTACAGGTTTTCTCCTCAGTTTTCTGATTCAGACTTAGAGGTGAGCTCAGTTTCTGATTCTCCCTTTGGGGTCCTCTCTGTTTGAGACTATTTGCAGCATGTGCTGATGTTTTTAGTGGGAGTACACTGAAGTTTCTTAGTCCCTCAGAAAATGTTATGAACTGTGAGAGATGAAATTTTCAGAATCTTCACCATTTCCTTCAATTCTGTCAGCTTTGGAGGGTGTGTGTGTGTCTCTGCCTGTATTTTTCCTGATAGTCAGCCTCAGACCCCTCAACTGTACCAAATTCAACTGTAAATACTGGTTTTGAGGGCAAAATATTGGGGTGCCATGAATTCCCGAGTGGCCCCTTTGATTTCCAGATTTCCTGGGGTTTTTTTTTTTTTTTTTTTTTTTTGCTCTTGACATCATCACATGCAGGGTGTGCATGATGACGTCAGGCTCATGAGGCTGCCCAGCCAATTTACCTGCAGCATTTAAGCAGCACATCTTTCTTCTCTGGCTCTTCCTCCAGGTAAAAAATGTATGGTAGTGTACTGATTTAGAGAAACAGTGTTGCTTATAGGTAGATTTAGAGAAATGGCAGGAGAAAGAGAAACATTTAGGCATCTCACTTTGTGTGTGTGATTACAGTTACCTAACAGTGGTTAATGGTTGCAGGCATGTGTACTTTGTTACATTTTTTTTAGAGAAACTTCCAGGGCTGCAGGCATTACATTTACTTAACGACTGCTACATTACATTTGAACGGAACTTACTTGCTTCAAGCATTACACTTGAATGGAACTTGCAGTGTGTGTGTCTGTGGTTAATGGCTGCTACGTACTTAATGGTAGGAGATTGAATGGAACTCACATTGTGTTTGTGGTTAACAGCTGCTATGTACTTAATAGCAGGAGACACTTTGCAGGTGTGTGATTACATTTACTGGTGCAGCAGGCAGAACTTGGTGTACTAAAACTTGCAGTTGTGTAATTATATTTAGAGAAACTTGCAGGGCAGCAGGCATTAGTTAATGGCTGCTACAATACATTTGTAACAGAACTTACTTGCTTCAAATATTACACTTAAAAGGCTGCTACATTACATGCCGGCAGAACTTGTTGTTCTGAAACTTGCAGTTGTGTGATTATATTTAATGGTTAACAGAGAGAGGTGTGTGTATGAAAATGTCCCAGTTAGATATAACTGCTGGTTAGAATTATGTGGACTCAAACCCTGCACCTTAGGTATAAGAAGCAAGAGCCTAAATTCTCTACCCATTCCACCATCACTTGTGATTCAAGGAGTTAACCATAGTTCTCAACTGTCCAACGTTTTCAGAATATCTGGCATGTTTGGCTCATACCTTTGGTCTGTTCCTCTTAAATTTGTGGTTTTCTAGTAAATCAGTGAGATCTGAATTCACTAAATAATGACAGCCATTTAAGTTTCAGTCTTCCTATCTTTCAGGAAATGCATGGTAACACAAAACATTTTATTCTAGCAGCTATTCTAAGATTATGCAAGCAATGTTTAAAATGTGCCCCTGGTTTAGGGCCTTTGTTGCCCCCCCCCCCCCCCCCCCCAAAAAAAATATTTTGGCTTTTTCCAGATTTCTTGTGCTGCATAGTGCTTCTGGGGAGAGAAGTTTAGGGCTGCTTATGCCAAGTGTGTTTGTGTTGTTAGTAGCACAGCAGGCAGAATAACTGCTTTTGATGCAGAAGGCTGTAGGTTCTACTACCACAGTATGTAGATGGATTGCTGATACTGTACTGTGTTGAAATTTAAAGGGGGAGCATGCTGCAGTCCTGAGAATGTCCTCTTTGGTGGAGATGCCTAGTAACTATGAACCTTACTAGCTTATTTTTTTAATGTAACATAGGCAATTTATTCTTCAAGGGTAACAGGCACTTTATTTGTAGATGAAACAATGAAGACATTGGAAGATATGAATGTATCACAAAATACCATCATACTGGGAGACTTCAGCTACCCAAACATAGATTGGGTACATTATTCTAGCCCTAATACCCTAGCCCAAAGGTTCCTAGAATTCATAAATTCAAATGTACTGGAACAACTAGTCACCTCTCCCACTAGGGGAGATAATATACTAGACCTGATCATCACAAACTTGGGGACAAAATGCTCCACACCGGAAGTATACCCCTCACTAGTGAGATCTTACCACAAACTAATCACCCTGGATATACATATCCCACCTCCACCCCCAGCACAAAAGACCACAGTGAAAAACTTCTCAAAAGCAGACTTCACTCTTCTTAAAACTGAGATGGTATCCTTTAAGCCCACTGTGCCAGTGGATACCACATCCCACAATGCCGAATCCTTCACAAATGCTTTCTATGGACATCTCCAAGAATGCATGGATCATGCAATCCCAAATAAATCCAAGTCCCTCTCCACCAAAGGCAAGCGTCCTGTCTGGTGGACCTCAGCCATTAACAAATTGTATAACAAAAGAAGGAAGCTACTGCACGTCAGAGCAAAATCCCATGAAGGGAAGACATCTCTGATCAACATTAGCAGAAAACTACGTTCTCTCATAAAAACATCCAAGGCCAACTTTGAGAGAAAAATCGCTAAGGACACTAAAGATAACCACAAAGCCTTCTTCAGCTATGTTAGAAACCTGGTGGAAACCCTCAGATATGCTCAGAGTTAGTTCACAACAACAAAAAATACACTGAACCCACAGATATTGCCAACATTCTGGCTGACAGGTTCAGTGCAAATTTCTCCCTCACCCCCAAAAGAAGAAATACTTATCCCAGCTGAATGTAATCTCCCTGTCATCTCAGATGTCCAAGTGAGAACCGCCCTAAACAAAGCTAAAAACACAGCATCAATGGGACCTGACGGTATCCCGGGTTGCGTGTTACGTGAACTCCAAGAGGAGCTAAACCCACACATAAAAATGCTATTTAACCTTAGCCTTACTTCAAGATATGCACCTGAACAGTGGCGTACAGCAACAGTGGCCCCACTCCACAAAGGGGGTACCTCTACAGACCCTGGAAACTACCACCCCATAAGCTTAACCAGCCTGGTCTGCAAAGCTATGGAAAGAATCATTATGGAACTCATAAACAGAGACATAGGGGATCTACAGACACTTGACACCACCCAGTTCGGCTTTGTAAAGGGCAGATCCTGCCTTTTGAACCTGGTTGACTTTTTCAAAACAGTCACTAGAGCCATTGATGAGGGAAAAGCAGTCCATACAGCCTACCTGGACTTGGCTAAGGCCTTCGACACAATACCCCACTCAGGCATCATAGATAAGCTCAACAGCTTAAACGTAAACCCTTATGTCACTAGATGGGTTGCAAACTGGCTAAAGGTCAGAACCCATAAAGTTAAAATCGCTGGAGCAATGTCAGACTCAAAGCCAGTCACAAGTGGTGTCCCACAGGGATCTGTCCTGGGACCCCTCTTGTTCGGCATTTATTTCTCAGATGTTAAAGCAAACATGGGAGGGTTGTGGCTGACAAAATTCACAGATGACTGCAAACTAGGCGCCATAGTCGATACACCAGTGGACACATACATCCTACAAAAAGGCCTCACAGAAACGGACAACTGGTGCCGGAGTCACGGCCTTAAACTAAATGCCAAAAAATGTATAGTCATCCCCTTTGGGAAAAACAAAGTACCCACAAATTATCACATAGACAGCAACCCACTGAGTATGGAAAAGTAATCAGAGACCTAGGGACCCAAGTCAACAGCGACCTCTCATTTGACACCCACGTTGCCAAAGTGGTTAGAAAAACATTCTACCTTGCACACCTCATCATGAAGGGATTCACATCCAGATCCAGGGATGTCATTGTACCCCTATACTCCTCCCTCATCAGACCCATGATTGAGTACAATGCCCCATTTGGTATGTACCTCACCCGGCATTTGCAACAGCTGGAGAGACCACAAAAGTACCTCACCAAGAGGATCAAGGGTCTCCAACATATGTCTTATTCTGCCAGACTAAAGAAACTTCAGCTCTATTCAGTAGCATACCGCCTGCTCAGAGGTGATCTCTGCCTGACGTACAAGGCTATGTCCAATCAGGATCTGATGGACATGCTCCACCTCAAAAAATCCAAATCCATCAGGACCATGAGAGCTAAAGACTTAAACCTCGGCACAAGTATGAATAGGACATGCTGGAGGGATAGATTCATAACCCAGAGGCTTCCCATGCTTTGGAACAAGATCCCAGTTCATATTAGGCAGAGCTCCTCACTGACTCTCTTCAAGAGAAATCTTGATGAGTGGATGGGAGATCGTAAGTTTACCCCAGGGGTCACTGCTAGACAGGGGCACATTAAACTAATTCTATTATATAAGGGGACCTTCATTGTGTCACTACTAGACAGAGGCACAGTATTCTAATTTTATTCTGTACATTTTTGTACCATTTCATGGGGTGGCAAAAGCCACATCACTATGGCTAGGCTTACAAATGCCCCAGGGCAGATAGCCTAGTACTATACTATGAAACTATGAAACTATGAAATATAAAGTTGATTGCTAGCAGCAACCTTTTCATTAGTTACAGATCTTACAGATCTCTTTGATGTGGAATTATTTAAATGACTTACTTCTGCAAAGATTGTACATATTTACTGATACTTGTGGATTGTAGAAGTTTGAGTAGACTTTTATGATGGAAAAGTTCTGAATTGGGCAGTTTTGTCATTATTGGTTAATCCATTTTGCTTCATTGCTTACTGGAAAAATTTTCAAAATGATAAATTTAAAATGTGCTAACGTGTGCTGTATTGTACAAGGAATGCAATTTAATGTAGTTAGGAAGGTGTATCAAAGAACACATGTATGTTTTGTGTGCAAGGGGCCTGTGATTTGAAAACAGCCCGAAGGTAATCTTTAGCCGCCAATGGCCACATGCATTTTCTTTGAATGCAGATTTCAATGTTGTTTCAATGAATGTGAGTTTCAAGGGCAGAGTAGTTTTAATGCTAAGTCTGTTTTCATTGTGAGACTGTATTCCTATGTTTAGCAGTTGTGCATCAGTGTTTGTGCTATAAAATGTAAAATAAAAGTTTTTAATTTAATCCAAATAATCATCGTAAAAGTAAAGCAGTACACACATTACAGTGTTTATGAGAATAGGGTGAAATAGCCAAGTAATGAGATATTGGAATGGCTGCAGGAGGGACGGCTGTGTATGTGGGCCCCATTTATCCATGATTTTGTGAGAGGGGGCAACAAATTCAAAGACAGCCCAAACGGCACAAACTCATGCTATATCACTGATCAGTAGGCCTTGGAGAATGACATTTGGAGGGCCAAGCAAACTATAATATTCTTTTGCTATGATTAGAATATTGCCTGCCATTAAATGCCCTACTTTTACCACAAAACCCACATACTGCAAGTGACCAAAAACAAAATCCTAAGGTTCATCATCTTCTCCCTTCCCAGAATCCTAGTGAACAAAAATGTAAGTAAAAAAAAATATGGTTACCATCTACTACAAGGTCTGGGGCCATATTTTGGTTGTCTGTTCTTCAGTTTGTGTTTGAAAGTTGGTATCCCACAATCACATTGGAGTGTGCAGGGTTACATAATTATGCATGCAAATTTTATGTTAATCAGCATACAAATTTGTACCTATTTTTCATGGGCCTTTGTCCAGATTTTTGATGTTTCCAGGTTGAGAGGTATGGTCAGCCTGCTGCTCCTAAAAAGAGAGTTAGAAAGTATAAATTTTCTCAGTCATTTTAAGTTTGTATACACTCTTCCCAAATCTGACCCAGCAGCTATAGCTTTAGTTATTCCTACTGCTGCTAAACTGACAGTTAACTCCTATCCTATTCTTTCAGATAAGGATGTGAAGATTATTGATGGATACAGGAAAATAGTGTATGTTTCTGCAAATTTGATTTTCAAAATTTTGAATTGTCAAGCTCACATTAATGCGTACTGTAACTAATTGTGAATGTATGAGGGATAATTGGCCTACACCTATTTTCTTTTGAGGAAGCATCTGCTTTGAATTATTTAGTTTCTTCTATTGTACTAGTTAGTGCTGTCTGTTTCCTGTGTGTGTGTGTGTGTGTGTGTGTGTGTGTGTGTGTGTGTGTGTGTGTGTGTGTGTGTGTGTGGCCTCTGGTACTGTTTTGATGAGGTTTGCCTGGCTGAATTCTGAAATAGCTCTAATTATAGCTTGTTGCAAACCACAAGGTATCCATTTTCTTTTTTCCTTATTTAGATGGCTTGCTTATCCTTGCAGTGTCTTTTTCAAAGTGTCAGGATTATTTCCCTAGGGTGAATGATCTCTCACACAAGCTGGGATTCCAAGAGAACTATCTAAAGCCCTTTTTGACTCATTCACGCAGTATTGTGTTCCTGGAGTATCAGATGGACACCTCAATTCAAAAAGTTTTTTTTTTCCACAGGAAAAAAAAATAGATGTTTATGTAGATCTATGTCTAATGTTTTCCACTCAGATTTCAGTCGCTGAGAGGATTTTGGGTCTCATGGTGTCTGTGGTTTTCATGATGACTGAAGACTGGTAGAGAAGGGTGAAGTCTGCCAGCCTAGTTAAATAGAATTTGATACATACTTCTGGAATTTATAAATATAAATGTAAAATACAGGTTTGTTTCTTAAATGAAAGAAAATACTCTAAAATGTTGAACTTAAAGACTGTAGCAACATTGCCATCTGCTGTAAAGAAAACTAAGTCAAGCTTTTCACATCTGTTCTTTGAAATTAAAATGATGTCTTGTATGTTCTTTTGATCTCCAGAGCTCGGAGTCATTCTGTCTGGACTAGCGCATTCTTTCTATTGTTTTAACTTAAGGAATAATTACTAGAGTGTACATGTGAAATGTTTTATTGTTGTAGCTTCCTGAGCATGTGTTAGCTTGTTAAATAATGTAGCCTGTTGGCCTGGGAACCCCAGGCTAAATGTCAAAATGATGTAATGTGTATACTGGGAAAACCTAAGTGTCAATCTGGGAGGGCCCAACAGAAATGTTTGTTAGTGATTTTAAAATCTGTTGCTCAGAGAGAGAGACTGTAAGCATTGTTGTCTTGATATCCAATTCAGCACTGCCTTATGCTCTCTTTATGTAAGTAGTATGTTAGAACTATGTTTTCTCCTAGAAGTAGCCAGGAATTATAAAGATTAGACTAAGTGTTTTTCTGTATTCAGATCAGAACTTTCCTACTGTATTGTTTTAAGTTTCTCTGTGATCTCTGAACTCTTGAATAGCACTGTGGTGTAGAAGTATTGTCTTGTGTTTTTAGTATTTATTATTAAATATGTTTAAACCCTTTTCAACTGTGACTGGTTTATGTAGAGATAATTTAAGCTCTAGAGTACATTACATGCTTATAAGTGAGCCTGTAGTAAGCCCTTCCAATAAGCCTTGATTGCTTAATTACACTACTATTGGATAATAATATTGCACAGTAATAATTGGACACCCTTTTCAGGGTGTCTTAGTAGCTGATAAATATTAGCTGGTGGTGGCAGTAATTACTACTGTATAGTCTAGGTATAGGGGCACAGTTGGAGAATCTGTGTCAGCCTTTCCCAGGAGTGTCTGTGAAGTTGTATAAATAATTATATCCAAGTGTGTGAGTGTGTGTGTGTGTGTGTGTGTGTGTGTGTGTGTGTGTGTGTGTGTGTGTGTGTGTGTGTGTGTGTGTGTGTGTCAGCTACTTGGGCAGGGACACAAAGCACTGGTTGGACAGAGAGGGTACTGGAGGTTAGCTTGCCAGCTTGCCTGAGATCTGGACCCTATAGCTGTGCCAGTGGGGAGTCTTATTGGGGACCTGGAGAGCAAGCAAGCAACCAGCCCCAGACTGACTGATCTCTGTGTGCTCTTAAGGGAAATTGCACTTTACTGTCTGTATTTGTTATCCTTTCCTCATATATGAGATGCCCTCTCTGGTGTTATTGGTGAGGATTGAGGTTCCTTGATTGCTGGGCCAGGGTATGGGCATCGCAGTGACCATGGCTAGACTCCACATGAGAAACATGCAATGGTATCTGAGGTTTCTTTGGCTGCAGCATCAACATCCCTTGTTTTTTTTTTTCAAATTCCAGTGCTGGGGTTTGTCACTAGAAAAAATTACTTTTTGGAGACAGCAAATATCCCTGAATTATTGTCTCCCCTTATCCTTCCTTGTTCCAAAGCATTCAGTCATCTCAGACGTCTCAGACAATGCTTGTTGAGCAACTTCAGGAGGGATAATAGTTGAAAATGTGTGGGATACCAAGAACAGATGCAAACACATAAATGTGAAATAGATGCTTGCCCTGATCAAGGCACTCAATTATCTGAATAATCTTCATTGCAGAGACCTCTTCAAGTTGTTTCAGACAATGCTGCAGTAATGTGGTATATCTTCGAGCAAGGGGAAACCAGGTCATACCCCCATTGCAGGCTAGCCATGTAAGCTTGGGATATACCTTCGCAGAATAATCTTATCCTACAGGCACCCTTTTTCCGTCATATCAATACTGTGTGGCAGACAAGCTGAAAAGGACAAGGCAGACCACTGCACATGCAGACTGCTTCAGAGAGTCTTCCAAGATTTGATCCATCTGTGTGGAATTCCTTTAGTAGACCTACTTGATCCTCTCTAAATAATCAACTGACAAGATTGTGCTCCAGGACTCCATGCTAGAAGGCCTGGAAAACAGATGCCTTTTGTTTTTCTTTTTCTTTGACAGGATTGTTCCTGTATGCTTTTACTTCTGAAGGTTCAGATGGAATACCCCATGATCTTTTTGGTGGCTCCCTTTCTGGCCCAGGCAAAACTGGTTCCCCCTTCTTTTTGAAATGGCTGTGGACAATTACCACAAGCTTCCTCGCAGAATGGATCTAATTACACAAGATCAGGGGTGTTTGATACACCTGATCCCAATCATCTTCAACTGATAGCCTGGATGACAGGGTCTTATTTTCCCTTTAGGCACCTGTTTACTCAGGACTTGAAGTAGATACTAATGGGGGCAAGAAAGCCTACTACTACAAAATCATTTATTAGAAAAGGGAAATGTCTCCTAGTTGGTGCCAAAAATTACAAAACCAGCACATTCAGGGCTAGTTGTTCTCTGGTTTTACACTAATTGTATGAGTTACTTTCATATAGCCATTCTTACTGTACCATCAAGGTTCATTTATTGGCCATTACAGCATGTCTTCCCACGGGTCCTACTCTTTCAAGGCTTTCCCATGTTAAAATGTTTTTGAAAGAGGTTTTACTTACAGCAGATATAAAAAGTGTACACACCCCTATTAAAATGCCAGGTTTTTGTGATGTTAAAAAATGAGACCACAATAAATCATTTCAAAACTTTTCCCACCTTTAACGTGACCTATAAGCTGTACAATTCAATTGAAAAACAAACAAATCTGTTAGGGGAAAATATATATAAAAATAAAAAATGCATAATAAGCTGGTTGCATAAGTGTGCAGACCCTTAAACTAATACTTTGTTGAGGCATGTTTTGATTTAATTACAGCATTCAGTGTTCTTGGGTTGGAGTCTATCAGCATGGCACATCTTGATTTGGCAATATTTGCCCACTCTTCCTTGCAAAAGCTCTCCAAATTTGTCAGATTGCAAGGGTATCTCTTGTGCACAACCCTCTTCAGATCACCCCACAGATTTTCTATTAGATTTAGTTCTGGGCTGTGGCTGGGCCATTCCAAAACTTTAATTTTCTTCTGGAGAAGCCATTCTTTTGTTGATTTGTAAGTATGCTTGGGGTCATTGTCTTGTTGAGAGGTGAAATTCCTCTTCATCTTCAGCTTTCTAACAGATGCTTGAAGGTTTTGGTCCAAAAGTGACTGATATTTGGAACTGTTTATAATTCCCTCCACCTTGACTAAAGCCCCATTTCCAGCTGAAGAAAAGCAATCCCAAAGCATGATACTGCCACCACCATGGTTCATTGTGGGGATGGTGTTCTTCTGGTGATGTGAAGTGTTGTTTTTATGCCAAACGTACCTTTTGGCATTGTGGCCAGAAAGTTCAGCCTTGTCATCATCAGACCATAACACATTTTCACACATGCTTTTGGGAGACTGGATATACTGTTTTGCAAATTTTAGCCAGGCCTGGATGTTTTTCTGTGTAAGAAAAGGCTTCCATCTTGCAACCCCGCCTCATAGGCCAGACATGTGGAGAATATGGGAGATTGTTGTCACATGTAATACACAACCAATACTTAACCATAACTTCCTGCAGCTCCTTCAGTGTTGCTGTAGCTTTCTTGGCAGCCTCCCTAACCAGTTTTCATCTTGTCTTTTCATCAATTTTGGAGGGACGTCCAGTTCTTAACAACTTCACTTTTGTCCCATATTTTCTCCACTTTTTGATGATTGTCTTCACTGTGTTCTATGGTATAGCCAATGCTGTGGAAACTTTTTTGTACCCTTCTCCTGATTAATACCTTTCAACAATGAGATCCCTTTGATACTTTGTAATCTCTCTGTGAAGCATGGCTTTTGCTGTAGCAGGCAACTGAGTAAAAATCATGAACATCCTACTAGGACTGCTGAACTTTATTTGGAGCTAATCAGAGTCTCTTTAATTGATGGCAGGTATGTACCCAAGAAGACTGAATGCTGTAATTAAAGCAAAATGTGCTTCAACAAATTATTAGTTTAATGGTATGTGCACTTACACAACCAGCTTATTGTATATGTTTTATTTTTTATATTTTTTCCCCTAATAGATTTGTTTGTTTTTCAATTGAATTGTACAGGTTATAGGTCACATTAAAGGTGGGAAAAGTTTTGAAATATGTTATTGTGGTCTCATTTTTTATATCACAAAAACCTTGCATTTTAACAGGGGTGTGTACACTTTTTATATCCACTGTAAGTGGGCTCCAAGCAAACCAGTGGCCCCTTCTTGGGATCTTAATTTTGTGTTAGGGATGCTAACATTTGTTCCATTTAACCATCTAATCTGACCAACTTGGAGTTTGTAAAATGGAAAACAGTTTTACTGATTGCTTTGTCCTCTGATAGAAGTGTATGTGAGTTGTAAACTTTTATGGTGGTTTTTCCCATCTCATTTTCCACAGAGACAGGGTTTCTTTGAGAACTGGACAGTGGCATAGGGTGCTGACTTGTTGGAACATGGGCTAAATTCTTGGTTAGGCTTGTAAGGGCCTCAGGGCAAATAGCCTAGTAACTTCATATGATCCTATGAATTGATATGTCTTTTATGCTGAAAGTGGTGGTAGCTCATTTATTTTAAGCTAATTTTCTTTACTGATCTAAAAATGAGGGAGAAAGTATACACTATACATTGGATGTCCACTAACAACTCAGGTACTATCTTGACAGAACTAAATCTTTCAGATCTTCGGATCTGCTGTTCTTTTCTTGTGAATGTTAGAAGAAGGGACAACCTGTGTTGATACAGACTATTACCAAATGGTTGTCTACGGCTATTACCTTTTTTATACTTACTACAACAATTTTTTTCCAGGCAAGGTCAAAATCCACTTTGCCAGGGCCATGGCTTCATCTATGGCTTTTTGGAAAGGGTTAGATTCTAGAAGGATTCTGGAAGATGCAACTTAGTCCTCTGTACTTCCTTTTACAAAGCCCTCTAAGTCTGATTCCCTCTCTAGGTCTACATCAAGCTTTGTACAAACCATTCTCCAGGGGCTCTTCGATTCGTAATCTACCTAGATAGCTAAGACTAGTGCAGCAGTTATCAATTTTATAAACATGGTATAGTTGTGTAAATAAACTTACCACAACAGATTTTCAATTGATCATTGCTGCAATAGCTGCTCCCTCCCTCCTTCCTTCTCTCTTATTTTTTGGTGATTTGTTTATGCCAGGGTGTAGTTGTTTATTTATTGTTCATCCTAGCATTGCCCTTTCAGGGTTCAGCCTCCCTCTGTTGGCAAGAAAGGTCTGAAGGACTTGGCGCCCAAACTTGTCCTTTAGTCAGCTCAGCTCAAGCTGCCTGACAGTTTGGGTGCATGGATGGTGCCCTGAACCTTTGGAAGCTGGTCAGCTATTATATCCTTGGGAGGATATAATCCATACAGCTGAGGCTACTGCAGTAGTAATCATTCAAACATCTACTGTTATGGTAAGTTTACGTACACAACAGTACTTTCTTTAACTATAACAGCTAAGTTCACATGTTTTCTATGCATTTCCAGTATTTTTATTTCTTGCTATCTCTTTTCTCTGTTTATTTATTTTATTTACTCTTTGTTGACTGGATTAGTCCCACTAGGTCAGTATTCTCTTTTCAGAAGAGTCCCAGGGTAGTATTTATACTGACTAGGGAGAGTTGGGACAGGTCCCTGAGGAACATTCCCTACTCTTTTGGATAAGTGGCTTGGGATCTTTTATATCCTGCTGAGCTACCACTAATTCATACAGATGCAAACTCAGTTTAACATCTCATTTGAAGGATGTCACACTGACCCACAGGTTAAAACAATCCTATCCAAAGCCAAAAACACAGCTTCAATGAGACCGGACAGTGTCCCAGGCTGTGTCTTACACGAACTCCAAAATGAACTAACCCCTCACCTAAATTCACTGTTCAAACTCAGCCTCTCTACAAGCTACGTACCCATAGAGTGGCACACAGCAACAGTTATCCCACTCCACAAAGCTGGAGCCACAACGGACCCTGGGAACTATCGCCCTATAAGCCTGACTAGCCTGGTCTGCAAGGCTATGGAGCGCATCATCATGGAACTCATTAACAGGGACATTGGGAACCTCCAAACATTGGACCCTACCCAGTTTGGCTTTGTTAAGGGCAGATCATGCCTCCTAAACCTGGTGGATTTCTTTGAGACAGTTACCAAGGATTTAGGCAAGGGAAAGGAGGTCCACACAGCCTACCTAGACCTCACAAAGGCTTTTGACACCATTCCCCATTCTGATATTATAGACAAGCTCACCAGCCTGAACATAAACCCCTACGTCATGAAATGGGTTGCCAATTGGCTCACGGATAGAACCCACACAGTGAGAGTTGCAGGCTGTAGGTCCGACTCTAAACTGGTTACAAGTGGCGTCCCCCAGCACTCAATCCTGGGACCCCTCCTGTTCGGTATATACTTCTCAGAGGTACAGGCAAGCACAGGAGGACTATGGCTGATCAAGTTCACAGATGGCTGCAAATTGGGGGCCATAATTGACTCTCTGGCTGATACAGATATCCTCCAGAAGGGTCTCACTGAGACGGATACCTGGTGTCAAAATCATGGCCGCAAGCTAAATGCCAAAACATGCATAGTCATCCCCTTTGGAAAAAAACAAAGTACCCGTGAACTACCACATACAAGGTAGTTCCCTAAATACAGAAAATGAAATAAGGGATCTGGGGACCCAAGTAGATAGTAATCTCTCCTTTAATAATCATATTGCCAAGGTAGTTAGAAAAGCCTTCTATGTGGCCCACCTAATCACAAAAGGGTTCGCATCTAGAACAAAAGAGGTTATTGTGCCCCTCTAGTCAACACTCATTAGACCCATCATAGAGTACAATGCTCCATTCGGGATGTACCTTACAAGACACCTGCAACAGCTGGAAAGACCACAGAAGTACCTCACCAAGAGGATTACTTGCCTCAAACAGATGCCCTATGCAGCCCAACTGATGAAACTCCAGCTGTACTCGGTTGCATACCGCCTACTCAGAGGTGATCTCTGCCTGACATACAAGGCCATATCCAACCCAGAATTGATGGACATGATCCACCTAAAAAAAAAAACAAATCCCCGACAGCCACACGCTCTAGGGATCTAAACCTCACCATAACGATAAATAGGACTTGCTGGAGAGATAATTCCTGTCCCAGAGACTTCCCATGCTTTGGAGCAGGATTCCAATCTACATTACGCAGAGCCCCTCACTAACACTCCTCAAGAGAAACCTTGATGAGTGGATGGGAAACAAAAAATTTACCCCAGGGATCACTGCAGTGGCTCTGCTGGACAGAGGTACAGGGAACTAATGGCTCTGCTGGACAGAGGCACAGGGAACTAATCTAAGGGGGCAGCAAAAGCCAACACATTCTGGCTAGGCTTACATATGCCCTCGGGCAGATAGCCTAGTACTTACCTATGAACCTATGAGTATAACAGCCTCCTATATGCTGCAATATCAGTATTGCAAAATTATTCCAAGTACCTAGTGCTTACTGTGGGAATAGAAACCACAGCCTTCTAATTTTCTACCACCAAAGGCAAGTATGTTACCTGTTGAGCTACTGACACTATTAAATTCAGTGGCATAGCTAGAGTTTGTGCTGCCCGGGGCTGTCTTTGAGTTGCTGTCCCTCCTCCCTCACAACACCATGGGCAAATGGGGCTCTCAGTGTTGTTATAGTTCAAAAACACATGCTTTATCATCTCTTCCAATTTACATGTATCACACAAGTTTGTATTTCACATGTGCCTTTATAGATAACTTTTCTAACAATAATCTCAGCAAATGATTGTCACATTCATACATTTTCTTAAATAAATTTGCCTTTGTTTTATCACCATATTTGTCTTTTCATCTAAAGGTTCGAATGGGTAAACAAAGCATCCTCTCTCATTATCTTTCTATACCACACTTTCCTTTTTCCCTTGAACTCCAACAATTTTCCATATTTTCATGTTGATCACATAGTCCTTTATTAAATCATTATCATCATTTCTTTTCCTTTTCCATGGCATCCCTTCCAGTTTTACTTCCACCTAGTTTATTTAACACTTTACTTATTAGTTTGTCTTCTTCATGCTTTAACTTTATATTTCATCACCTAACATATATATTGACACATTATATGCCACAAGGTTAACCAAATTCAATCTCCCGTCTTCTTCTCATTTATATGTAATTCCTGTCTTATCACAACTTAGCCTAGATGCCCATAATGCACTAGATACCATCTCTAGCAACTTTTTTTTTCTCACTGAGCTGGAAACTTACAGACACTAGCACATATGCAGATTTTCCTAATATGTAAGTATTAATCATGTGCAAAATCTTTTTATTGTGTCTGAAATGCATGACCTCACACAGCAACTTTTTAAAATGTTTTCTAAAGCGTCTTGCCATTGTTGAATGTTTACAACTTGTTTAGCATATTATATTAACAGTATATTTTTCTCTTTCATTGTGAAATGTATTTTCCCCCAAAACCTATATTTTTATGTAATTGAAATCCTGCTTTTTACAACTATTTCTTCATTTTTACAACCATCTCTCACACCCGTTCCTAATTAGTTTGATCAGTAAGTCACCGGCATACAATAAAAACAAAGGCACATCCATTCTATACATTATTCCCACCCTTACATTACTCAGTTTACTTAACAATTTCCTATTATTGCATCCATTACCAGAACAAATGTCCTACTCATCTGACATATGTTTCACCCTCTTTACTACTTCAACTTTCTAAACCAACCATCCATTCAGTCAGTCTTACCTATGTTATTATACAGTGATTTTGATACTGTCATAATCTTTTTCCATATGCTATACTTTTTCATTATTTGCCAAATTTGAAAAATGTTTGACATATAAAACATTAGCCACATCACAATGCCAACTCTCCTTCAAGCAAAGCCTCTACCATTACCTCCTGAAATCACTTTTTTAAACAATTTCTTGAACATATTATAATTACAACCCCCCATCAACATTATGGGTCTCCAGTGTCTTATATTGTTCCAGTTTCTTTTTTGAATGAATGTTATAACCCGTTTTTATGCATTTGCTTTTTATTTTTCTGTTTTCATTTTATAAAAAGCATAACTTATACCATGTTGTACTGCTGCAGATTTTTCGCTTATTGCTATTATAACATTTGCACATCCATCCTTGTTATTTCTTTTTCTGATCTCCATAATTATATATTTTACAGCTGTTTTATATTCCAGATTTCTTTTCACTATTTTTTCTTTGATATGTGTTGATCTAACATACTTTGCCGCTATTTTCATCATTTCAGCTTGCTTATATCTCACTCCTTTTCATTCCCTATCAAGCTATGTTCTTTGTGTTTCACTTCTTTTCTCAAGAATGTCATATTGACCCAAGGTCTTCATGCAGAATTTATTTTTTCATTTGTACTCATGTCTCCTTTCACTCTTTAATGCCTTTCCTTTCTCAAAGAACCTCTTCATTTACTCCTTTACTCCCCATTATCCTTTCTTTACTACCATTTTCATTTTTATTTCAATCTCCTAGCAGTAAGGAGTAGTCAAATCATAAACTGCTCTCCTCTCCAAATTTTCTGCAAATGAATTTGTAACTTTATACTGAATATCCAAATTCTCCACACTGGTAATATCTCCTTTAGGTACATCTTTGAATGGAATGTAATATACGACACACACATACACACACACACACACACACACACATACACACACACACACACACACACACACACACACTGTAAAATTCACTTGGTGAAGCAGGAACATGATCGAAAATTCCCCTTACTTGGTGAAGAACACACTTTGGCAGCAATAATTATGAGCATCGGTGGACAGGAAGAACAGGATGCCTGTATGACAATGCATGTACAGACATGATGTGGAC
Source organism: Protopterus annectens (assembly GCF_019279795.1). Classification (NCBI taxonomy): domain Eukaryota; kingdom Metazoa; phylum Chordata; order Ceratodontiformes; family Protopteridae; genus Protopterus; species Protopterus annectens. The sequence continues at coordinate 1,056,484,333 of NC_056725.1, read as the reverse complement.
CATTCTTAAATAAACATACTCTTAAAAAACTGTTTTTTTATTACTCCAAAAATGCCGCCACTCCCCCCCCAGCTGCTATGCCACTAATTACATTTTGATCTGCATTTTTATTGTCATATGATGTATTATCTAGTTTCACTTCTATCATCAATTTTATTTATTTAATTATTTTATTATTTTTATTGTATTATGTATGTTACTTTTCTGGAGTCCAGGTCATTGCTGAAAAGAGTCAAATGACCAGTCCACTTATCCAGTTACCAAATTTCAAATAATTAAATATATAAATTTGTAAACCAAACATTTGATAATCCTTCAAAATCTAATAATTGTGACCATATTATAGGAGGGAATTGAAATATGAATCTATACTCCACCATTGATAATAAAAGCTCTGATTATCCATCAAACCAAATGATGTTTTATTTCTAATAAGAGCATCTGATCTTTTTTGAACCATAGAGGAATTTGTAGTCAGTGGGCAGATATTTGTTACCTTTTTACCCACTACACAAAACATGGTCTAGAGCTGATTTAGTTATTTTCTGCAAATCATTGTACAAATACAACCTGGAGTGTTTTCCTGATCTAAGAGACTTTCTAGACCTCAAAGAGTTCAATATAGATGCTACAGATAAATATATTCTTGAATCACATTTCAGTAACTGATGAGATGAAAAATATATTCTTTGATATAAGGTGTAAAACTTGAAAAGCAATAATTAGAGGATTACTTATTAATGAAGTGTCATACTATGAAAAGAAAGTGTCATACTGCCAGTGCAATGTAATTAAATGACTTTTACAAAAAGCTTCAAATCTGAATTGCACTACCCTATATATGTATATTATGGGTCAATATTAAGATTAAATTGATATGCAGCTGATTAGATAGACATATGACTCTATATGTTCATTTGCATAAAATGCAGTATGGTTAACATGTTCAGCTCAGTTTGGCTCATTTCCTAAGCCTAAACCTAAACTTATTACAAATAAATATAATAAAGACTAATAAAAATAAATGTAATATGAAATGTTTCCATTTAAATCACAGATCTAAAATATATGCAATAGTTAGAAAAAATAGCAACAACTTGTCAGGCAGACAAAGTGTAAAGAGGGAAAAAAATACTCTGAACTGGAATCACAATGGACATGGTACTTTGTTCTTTCTATTTAAATGAGCTGTGTCTTAAATGACTCCTTAAAAATTATCCATATTTAGATCGTTCCATTACAGACAAGATGGGTATTTCCATAAGTCAGGGGTTGAAAAGAAAGAATTGCTTCAACCAAAATGTTTCAGCATTAATGTGAAAATTACTAGGCATTTCCTGACATTTAAGTGAATGGCATGAAATGATTGATAGGGATCTAACAACCACTTAATGAAGGAACAATCTGCACTCTGAATAACTTGGTATGTTATCACCAGGACTTTATACTAAATTCTGACAGCTACTACCAACCAGTGTCAGTCGCATATGTCATGTGATTTATGCCAGTCCATAGATGAGTGGTAGCACAGGTTGCCAAGGTCAAGCCTAAGGCAAAGGATAATGTAGCAAACCAGTGGTAATGAAGATAATGTGTGCACCACCTTAACAAAATTCTCAGCTCTAATCAGGTTTTTCACCTGGGCAGTATTTTCAATATGAAAAAAGACGACTTGACAACAGCTGACATCTGCCCCTCCTAAGTGTTAGGCTGTTGTCAAGAATAATACCTAGAGTGGGGCATGGCCAATATGGTGGCAAGCTAACAGCACAGTTTCTTAGCTCTGCCATCTAAATTATATTTCTGACAGGACTTATTAACTACTTGAGGTTGTGGACATATCAGTTTTTGAGTTTATCTTCTAAAAAGAAGTTTGGAAGTCTACATCTAAATTTGAACTTTTAACATTTCAAATTCCTGTGATTTATAAGCAGAAACGGCTCAATCACTGCTTAAGCATGAGCTTGTCTAAGAATAATTCCCAGGACTTGATGTTAAAGAAGGAATTACAATCCTTACTTAACAACTTTCAAGATTTATCAATAAAGATGAATAAAATGGACAACAAGATTGATACTGTCAAAGAATAATGTAAAGAAAAAAATGGAACATCTTCAGGAGTTTGTTTTATTTTAAAAAAACGAGCTTGCCAACATGGAAGAAACATTAAATAATATAGAAGGCAGAGTGTCGGAAGAAGAACATCAGGTGCAATTTTTACTTAAACGAAGTACTTCACTGCTCAACAAATTAGATTATCTTAAAAGCAGATTCAGAATGAATCTTCTGCGGATTTATGGTATGTTTGAAAAGACTGACAGTGATAACATGGTTAACTTTCTCACTTCCTGGATTCCAAACATTTTAAAATTACCAGAGTCTCTTACTTTTGGCATTGAAAGAGCTCACAGATCACTGGTGGTTCCTTCGTCATCCAACTCGGCAAATATTAAACCAAGATCTATTATACTAAGATTTTTCTCTTGTCAAGCTAAAGAAGTAGTTCTAAAAACTGCCTGGACAAATTCACCAGTAAAATCCAATGACAATATAATAAGATTTGGCAATGACTATTCCTCAGCTGTAGTCTCCAGAAGAAAATAATGTATTCCCTTAATTACAAGAGGGTAGTGAGACCAGCTATGTTATATGGGTTGTAGACAGTGGCATTGACAAAAAGACAGGAGTTAGAGCTGGACGTGGCAGAGTTAAAGATGTTAAGATTTGCACTGGGTGTGACGAGGGTGGACAAGATTAGGATTATCAGAGGGTCAGCCCAGGTTGGAAGGTTTGGAGATAAAGCCAGAGAAGCAAGATTACGTTGGTTTGGACATGTGCTGAGAAGGGATGCAGAGTATATTGGGGAAAAGATGCTAAGGATAAAGCTGCCAGGTAACAGGAAAAGAGGAAGGCCTAAGATAAGGTTTATGGATGTGATGACAGTGGACATGCAGGTGGTTGGTGTGACAGAGCAAGATGCAGAGGACAGGAAGAAATGGAAACAGATGATCCGCTGTGGACTTGAAGTTTTTTTTCAGATGGAATTAAAACTTTTGAAATTTTTGACTCTTCTCTATCCTTTCTAACAACTAATAACATTTTAGAACAAGAGGATGGTATGGATTGGTCCTCTTCTTCATTCAAGAGACAAGCCAAAAGAAATGGTTGGAAAACTATTGATAATAATAAGAAGAAGAAACTAAAAGACAAATATTTAATATTTCTTTTATGTATTCTTCTTAATATTCAAAAGCTTCACCTTTTTTTCACCTGTCTGAACATATAATAATAATTTACAACTGTGATACTCCTGTTGCACTCAAAAAAGGTGCTTAAGTTTAAATCTAAAAACTAAATTAAAATTAATGTATCATTTTATTCTTCTCATGTCATTACATATATCAGTATAATAGTCTTTACTGTATTTGGATGTTATTTGCACTACCTATGTGTTTTTTTTTGTTTGTTTATGTAGAACATGGTTTAGTTTCAGTTGCATCACATATACTTAAACTGAGAGCCATTTAATCAAAAGCGAGCTCGTGCTGCTTTTGAAGCTTTTGAATTGCTTACTTACTTGCTTTTTGGCTTCCTGCTAACAGCATGAGCTAAAACACATTTTTTTAACCTTTGTTTAGGTTTCTTTTTGTTGCTGCAATCATTAAGGTTAAAAGTCGTACATGAGCTGTTGCTGTTTTTTAGCTTTTTAAAGAGACAAGTACACCCTTTATGCAGATTGCCCTTTCAAGAATTATTGCTTTTACTTTATTTAAAGTGAAGAGCACATGTTTTTTTTCTTGACAAGACATGAGTGAATTTTTATTTTGTCATTCAATTAAGTGACAAGTTCTCCAGTGTTGTGTGATTTTGTGTGTGTGTGTGTGTGTGTGTGTGTGTGTGTGTGTGTGTGTGTGTGTGTGTGTGTGTGTTTTCGTTAAAGTGTGTTCAGTGATTGTGGATTCGGACTATTGAACTTTCGTTCAGTAATCCTAGATATATATATATATATATATATATATATATATATATATATATATATATATATATATATATATATATATATATATATATATATATAGATATATATATATATGTGTGTGTGTGTGTGTATACATATATATATATAAACCATTCTCTTCAGAACTATATCTTTTCTGTTTCTATGAAAGTAATAACAGGTACATATGACTAATTACATGACTATTAATCATATATTCAAGAAGTGTATCACTATTAACGTTAATGGATTAAATAATACTAGAAAAAGGGTAAGTCTGTTCAAATGTTTAAAAATACTTAACCCTTAGATTATATTCTTACAAGAAACACACTTATTACAGAAAGATATGGACAGACTTAACTCCAATAACTATTCAGTATTAGTGAGTTCTCATTGTAAACAAAAAAGAGGCGTGGCTATTCTGTGCAAAATCTTTGTTTTGATGCCCAAAATCATAAATTCTTACTATGATAAATCTGGCATATTTTGTTTAGTATCTTTGAACATAAAGGAAATAGTTATACATTAACTAACTTATATTGGATTCCTGGCTTGGGAGTTAAAGAGGTTAAACATCAGTTTGAAAACATTAACACTCTAAAGGGAGGTAATACTTGGCAGATTATTTTAATTGTATATTATCTGAAAGTGATACTAATGAAAAAAATACACAAAGGAAGCCAGCCACATCAAAGGCATTAATTTACTTTATTGACATGTTCAATATTAAAGATATAAATGAATATGCTGAGCCAAATTCATTATGTTTACTCATCATTTACACCGTCATGGCACTCAATCAAGAATTGATAGAGTATACATTTCCAGAAACCTAAATTCAAACCTGGATAAAGTTAAAATAATTACATGCCTTGTGTCTAGTCATAACACAATTACATTTGATTTGGCAATGAATACTAAACAAAGTGCAAGTGTTACCAGAATTCCATCATACATAATGAATTTGAAAGACTTTAAGGAATTTTATATTAGAGATATACAAACTTTTCTAAATATAAATCTTACAGATGATATATCATAAATATATCTATGGGATTATTTGAAGTCAGATTTATATAGTAAAGTTCTAACTTGATTTATTAATAAGAAAAACAGTGGAATAAAGAGTTATTAGATTTACAAACAAAAATAGATAAACTAAAGTTAGGTATACAAAAAGGAAATAATTTACAAAGAGAACTTGATGAGATGAACAAAAATATTTAAAATATTGCATCATAAAACAATGATTAATTTAGAAACGATCACATTAAATTCTTAATCTATGAATTCTAAAAAAAAAACAAAGAACAAGCAAACAGAACAAAGAAGATTATTAAATCAATCAGATAAAGCAGTTTATATTCCTGGTAATAGGATAAAAGTTTCAGATTTAGAAAGTATTTTAGAGGCTTTTAAAACACACTTTAGGTTAAGTAACTCACATAGCACAAAAATTTAACCTCAGAATGTAATAAAAATTTTCTTTAAGAAATATATCAATAAAAAGCTAACAGAAAATCAAATAAAGTTAATTGATAAATATATTACAATGAATGAGCTCAAATCACAAATTAAATAAGTTAATATTAAATAAGGCTAACTGAATTGATAAAATGTACAAATTATTAACCAAAGAAGCTTTAGGCTTATTGTTAGAAGCATATACTTTAGTTAAAGAAAATAATGCCCCCCTTCCTGAAAATATAAGTTAATTTACCCAATTCTAAATTTAGAGAAAGATACAAAATAATGCTCATCATACAGAGCAATATCACTGTTAAACATTGATTATAAAATGTTTATGGCAATACATGCTAGTAGATTAAAGCAGTTGCTCCCTTTATTGATAGAGAAAGTTGAAACTGAATTTATAAAAGATAACACATACGATAACATTAAAAGAATTCTTACATTGATTATATAAATTTCATAAAAAAATAATATGACTACAGTGAGCTTAGACATCAATAGCACTTTTGATTCAGTACGATGGGACTATTTATTTCTTGCTTTAGATGAATATGGATTTTCACAAGAAGTTACTTAATTAATAAATTATATATTAAATCCCTCTTATATAAAGATTGGGTCATGCATATCTTGATCTGTTGTAGTCACCAAGGGTATGAAACAGTGGTGCCCTCTGTCCCCTTTGCCATTTGCGTTGGTCATTGAACCTTTGCAAATTGTATTAAGATGAATAGAAATATCAAAGACATATGTTTTAATAACCATTTAGTCTCATAAATTCAGTTGTTTGCTGATGATATTTTATTGACTTTGAAAGCTCATTGTAAGTCTTTGCAAGGTTTGTTTGGCACAATATATCTCTTCCAAAGAATTTCTGTCCTTAAAGTCAATGAAAATAAAACTAAGATATTACTTAAAAATTGCAATAAGAAGAGTATACATGAAAAGTTTGCTAAATATCTAGTACTTAAAAATAAAATGAAATACCTAGGGGTCACTTTAAGAAATGATATGAATGAAATGATAACAATTAACTTTAATAAAATTAAATGTCTTGTGGAGAAAGGGAATAAATCCTTCTTTACTATGGAGGACAGATGTTTTCTAATTAAAATGATTATTTTCCCAAAAATGTTATATTGTTTACAATCTCTATTCCTTCTACCAAACATTATATACAGTGATTTAATAGATTATTGCTAAACTTCTTGTGGTACGCTAATAGATCTAGATTGTATTTCATCATCATTTAAAAGATTGGGTTGCGGGAGGGATTAATCTTCCTGACACTGAAATGTATGGTATATCATCTATTGTTAAGACGTTGACATTATGATTAAACACATCATATTCAGCAGGGTGGAAACAAATTCAAGAGCTTATTTGGTTACAATCAAATTCTTCATTGTTGTTACAATGTACAAAAATCCTGCCTAATAATTAATTGAAAAGAGATTATATTCTAGATAATAAAAATAAACATATATTTTCCAAATTTATTACTAACATTTTTAGCTACTTTTTAAAAACTATTTGAATAGAAATCCAGATATTAAGGCTTGGTCATTCTTATTATTTACCATTGCATGCACACAGAATAATATTGACACTTTCAACATTAACAACATGACTGTACTTGGAGGAAAAACATAGTGTGTTGGCATCAGTTGGATTCTGGAAAAGTTATTAAAAGAAACAAGTCATGAATAAACTAATGTCTTTTGGCTTTTAATCATTTTAAAACCTAGAAAATAAAAAGAATGGACAGAGACATCTAAGGTAACCACTTTATTTTAAAGTTAAGTGTTTTCATCAGTGGTATATCTGATTTCAGAACAAAAGTGCATGCACAAATCCACCTTCTAATACATTTTAATGAACACCACATGACCAAACTAATTAACTTAAGCCTTAAAAAAAACTAGACATAAAACAATGTGTGTGTGTGTGTGTGTGTGTGTGTGTGTGTATTTACACACACAGACACACACATATATATATATATATATATATATATATATATATATATACATACATACACACACACGCGTGTGTATTTACACACACACACATATATATATATATATATATATATATATATATATATATATATATATATATATATATATATATATATATATGTGTGTGTGTGTGCGTGTGTGTGTGTGCATTAAACCCTTTACATTAAAACTTGAATTATAAAAATTTAAACATTCTTCTTTTCATAGGTAGGTACTAGGCTATTGGCCCAAGGGCCTATGTAAGCCTAGCCAACAAGGTTCCCTGGCTTACGCCACCCAAGAAAGTTATTTTCCTGTGCCACTGTCGAGCAAAGACATAGAAGTGATCCCCGGGGTGTATTTCCTATTTCCCATCCACTCATCAAGATTTTTCTTGAAGAGTGCTAATGAAGAACTTTGCTTGACATAGATGGGTAGCCTGTTCCAGAGTATGGGAAGTCTCTGGGACAGGAATCTATCCCTCCAGCATGTCCTGTTTATTGTGGTGACAAGATTTAGGTCCCTAGAGTGTGTAGCTCAGAGGGATTGGGATTTCTTTAGGTGTAGCATGTCCAACAGCTCTGGGATTGACATAGCTTTATGTGTTAGGCAGAGATCACCTCAGAGTAGGCGATACGGAGTAAAGCTGGAGTTTTTTGAGATGGTCAGTGTAGGGCATTTGTTTGAGGCCAGTAATCTTCTTTGTGAGGTACTTCTGTGGCCTTTCCAGCTGCTGCAGATGTCTTGTGAGGTACATTCCAAAAGGGGCATTGTACTCTATAGTGGGTCTAACGAGTGTTGAGTAGAGGGAAACAATTACCTCTTTTTTCCTGGATGAGAACCCTTTTATGATGAGGTGTGCCATGTAGAAGGACTTCCTGACTACTGTGGCAATGTAACTATCAAAGGAGAGACTACTGTCCACCTGGGTCCCAAGGTCTCTTATCACACATTTGGTGTTAAGTAGATTGAAGCCTATGTGGTAGCTCATGGGTACCAAAGTTTTACCAAAGGGGATGACACTGCACTTTTTGGCATTGAGCTTGAGGCCATGGCTCTGACACCAGGCATCTGTCTCTGCGAGGCCCTTCTGTAGGATGTCCACATCATTTGGGGACTTGACTATGGCTCCTAGTTTGCAGCAATCTCTGAACTTCATTAGCCAGAGGCCTTCTGTGTTAGCCTGTACTTCAGAAAAGTAGAAACCAAACAGGAGAGGTCCCAGGACTGAACCCTGTGGTACTCCACTTGTCACTGGTTTGAGGTCAGATTTGCAGTCTGCAACTTTTACAGTGTGGGTTCTGTCAGTGAGCCATTTGGCAATCCATCTTGTGATGTAGGGATTTATACCTAGTATAGTGAGTTTAGCTTTAATTCCAGAATGGGGAATGGTGTTGAAAGCCTTGGTAAGGTCAAGATAGGCTGTGTGAACCATCTTACCCTCATCTACGGCTTTGGTGACTGCCTCAAAGAAGTCAGTCAGATTCAGGAAGCATGATCTGCCTTTCACAAACCCAAACTGGGTGGGATCCAGAGTTTGGAGCTTACCAATGTCTTTGTTTATGAGTTCCATGATGATACATTCTATGGCCTTGCAGACCAGTCTCGTCAGGCTAATAGGGCGATAGTTCCCGGGATCAGTGGTGGCTCCCACTTTGTGGAGTGGGATAACTGTTGCTGTGCACCATTCAGTGGGCACAAAGCCTGATCTGAGGCTATTATTGAACATGGTGCTTAGGTGGGGAGCTAGTTTGTTCTGAAGTTCATGTAAAACACAGCCTGGGATGTTGTCCGGTCCCATGGATGCTCCGTTTTTGGCTTTAGAGAGTGCAGCTTTTACCTGCGTAGTTGTAATAACAGGGACTCTGCATTCTTCATGTATAGATATGTGCCCTTTAGGGGGTAGGGGGTAGAGTTAGCACTGAACCTGTCTGCCAGGATGTTGGCAATATCAATTGGTTCTGTAATTTTTGTGTCATTGTGCTGTAACTCAGAGCAAATCTGGGTGTTGCCATCAAGATTCTTGACATAGCTATAGAATGCTTTGTGGTTGTCATTAGAATTAGTGGCAATTTTGTTTTCGTAGCTAGCTTTGGAGGATCTTATAAGGGATCTCAGCTTCTTACTGAGGCTGACCAGGGAGCTCCTCCACTAATGGGATTTTACTGTCTTTTGCAACAGTTTCTTCCTTCTGTTGTACAGTTTGTTTATTCTAGGGGACCACTAAATTGGCTTCCTTTTTTTGGAGGATAGCATCTTGGTTCTGTTAGGGATAGCACAATCCATGCACTCATGTAAGTGCTTATAGAGTGCATTTGTGTAGGATTCAGCAGTTGTAACTGTATTGTCCATCTGCATGGGTGTCATGAAGTTCACCACTTCTGTCTTAAGAAGCATGATGTTGGCTTTGGAGAATTTTTTTACCATGGTTTCCTTAATGAGGGGTGGTGGCAGGATGTGGATATCAAGGGTGATTAGCTTATGGTCGGATCGGACCAACGAGGAGTTGACTTCATGTGTGGAACACGGGTCACTCATGTTGGTAATGACTAGGTCTAAGATATTGTTGCCCCTAATGGGGGTGTGGATAAGTTGATCCAGGGCATTGGAGTTTATGAATTCCAGAAAGAGTTGAGCTAAGGAGTTGGTGCATGAGTAGTTTTCCCAGTTAATGGTGGGGTAGTTGAAGTCACCCATTATTAGCGTGTTTGGTTGAACCCTAATATTTTGCAGTACATCAAGAAAAGAGGAGTGGGAATCCTGGGGCAAGGTGGGGGATCTGTAGAAAGCTACAGTTTGGATTGCAGTTTTGCCCAGAGTTAGTTGCACTTGGATAACCTTGGATGCATTATGCTGAGCAACTACCCTTGTGGTGTGGATATCCTTAATGAATATTGAAACACCTCCACCTTTGGTGTTTCAGTCCAGGTTACATGGCCAAAAAGTGTGGTTTGAGTTATAGCCTGGTAGTACAGGGGTGCTCTCTGGAGCCATGAACTAGGTCTCAGTCACTACACAGATATCGATGTTCTCCATTTTAAGGAGTGCCTCGAGTGAGTGCATTTTGAGATTTAGACTTCTAGCATTGAGTAGCATTACCCTCACTTTTTGCTTGCCTTGTTTTTGTGTAAGATATGTCATGATGATTAATTAAACTATCTTTTCAAATGTAATACAATAAACAATTGACTCTATTGGAATACTTCTTGCAAAATTTGTTACATAAAGTATGAAAGACAATATAAGCGGGCGAAAAACTAAGCGGTGTCAAAATAATGTAAAAAGTTCAAGTTTTATTAGCACTTTCGGAGAGGTCTGTGCCTCCCCTTCTTCAGATATCAAACAAACCAATTAACACACTTAATATACTGAATTCAAAACAAAACAATTAAACAATTAGGATAAGATAATAGCACTTAAACCGTCTTAAAAAGACATACATTAAAAACCAGTTCTTATGTGCATAAAGCACTATTTGGACGAGCAAACATGCCTTGTTAAGAAAGAATATGTAAATTAGTATAATTATAAATGTAAAAAACTATACAGCAAACTATACTAATATTATTAATATCATAAAATTAAACAGTGAATATCACACATAATCAAGTAATATGAAGAATGGGAGGCACAGACCTCGCAAAAAGTGCTAATAAAACTTGAGCTTTTTACATTATTTTGACACCGCTCAGTTTTTTGCCCACTTATATTGTCTTTTATTGGTTTGTCTTGCTTATTTTGTGTCTTACATAAAGTATGAAACTACATTTAATTACCCAGACTTTTATAAGGCCAGTTCAGCTTCAGGTTTTAAAACACTACTAATAGTATCAGCATCAATGTGACATATCAAAAGGCAATGATAGGAATGCCTGAGCAAAACACATTAAAACTTTCCCCATGCATAGTTGTAAATATACAGCTATTGATAAGGTTGACCCAGGACCGAGAAGTGGGCCATTTGGTTTGTATTTAGAATACAAAGAGTGAAAATGGCAATTGAGATGTAATGCTGCAGTACTCCCAAGGCTCAATGAAACTGTATCTATTAGTATTGTTTTAAAACTTAAGGCTGAACTGGCCTTATAAAGGTCTCGCTAATTAAATGTAGTTTGATACTCTATTTAACAAATTTTGCAAGAAGTATTCCAATAGTAGTCAGTTGTTTATTGTATTACATTTAAAAATATAGTTTAATTAACCATCATGACATATTTTACACAAAAGAATTTTTACATTTTTATAATTCAAGTTTTAATGTAAAGGTTTTAATATATATATATATATATATATATTTATATATATATGTATATATACATATATAATATATATGTGTGTGTGTATATATATATATATATATATATATATATATATATATATATATATATATATATATATGTATATATACACACACACACACACACACACACACACACACACACACACACACACACACACACACACATTGTTTTATGTCTAGCTTACTGGTCAAGAAAGTTTTTTTAAGGTTTAATTAAGTTAATTAGTTTGGTCATGTGGTGTTCATTAAAATATATTAAAAGGTGGATTTGTGTATGCACTTTTGTTCTGAAGAAGTCAGCGTTTAAATTAAAATTAAGTGGTTACATTAGACATCTCTGTCCATTCATTTTTTTATTTTCTAGGATTTAAAGTTGTTTTCATATTTAGTGTTCATGAATAATTATGGTGGGTAGTACAAGAATTAAGACAATATATTATAAATAGAGTCAATATATCCACCAACTAGACATAATATTCCTAAACTTATAGAATTTTTGATTGTTATAGGTAATATCTAAAATATATAAAGTAATCAAAAACACAAAAATATATTATTAAGAAAGTTATTGAGATTATTATAAAACCATTAATAATTGACTTCCTGAGGAGAATGATAAAAAAATAATACTATTTCATCAAGGCAAACTTCTATTTCATTTCAATGGAAATTAGTCCCTTGGAAATTTATTCACAAAATTTATATCACACCTCATAAAATTGAATTAATGTTCAATCAAGAAATAGGATGTTAGAGATTAAACTAAAATTGATAGCTAACTTGCAACACATGCTTTAGGAATGTAATCTCTTTAGATTATTTTTGGAAAAAATTTATTATTTTTTGCAAACTGTGTTTAATATCAACTTTCATTTTACCAAATGTTTGGTTTTGTTTAATTCCCCTGTATCTAAGTGTATTCTCAGATCTTAATATTCACTTCTATGGATTCTATTAGCTATTGCTCATAAAACAATTACTACAAATTGGAAAAGTGAAACTTCACCTGCATTTAAAACATTCAAGAACATGGCTGTTAATGTCTCTCAAATGGAAATGGCTACTATCAAGTTAAGAACAGAAATAATTACTTCATATTACAATTCCTGGATAAAAAACACAGAGATACTGGAGAGAACTGATTGTAATACAGTCTGAAACTAAACTTACTCTGAAGAAATATCTTGTATTCGTTCATTTAGACACTCTTGTCAGTAGTTTTTGTTTTATTATGTAGGTTTTTCTTTCTTTGTGTGGTTGATAAATCAGTATGTATGATTTTAATTCTGAATTATGATATGCTATATGACTCTTAAAAACCTTAACAAAAATATATGTGAAAAAGAATAGCACCTAGGCTACATGCCCAAGACACAAATTCTAGCCTATTGTTGTATACCTTGAACACTAAAGACTAAGAATACATAAAAAAATGTAGATCCCACTATTAAAGGTGCAGCAAGTAGAAAATAATAGATAAATCAAGCTACACCTCCACATCTGAAGTGAAATATAAACATAAAACCAAACTTTAATATGGTATTAAAACCATTGAGGCAGACAAAATCCAAATAAAATAAAATAAATACAAAACACAAAGTCCCAACTCTGTAACTCGATAAGCGCTTTCGGTTTGAAACCTTTCTCAGATCGCAATAAAAACCAGGACTCCATTTCCTTTTTTAAAAAGATGTATAGACCAATTGGCATAAAGATAAAAGACAACTCCCTTCTTTCCATTCATAATTGGAGCTACCAGTCACAAGATTTAGAATTTGGCACACCTCCCAAATTAGCCAATGGTTGGTCTTCTGGCTTTCAGTATAGCTTTCAGCGAAATTACACCATTCAAACCAGGCGGACGATCCGCCCTTAAGTTTATAATCCATTTAGTTTTGCAAATGTCAGTTTGATTGGACATATCCCCTTGTTTTACTCCTTCATAAAGCTTTTCAATAACCTTAAAATTGAAAGAGTGATTGGGATACTTTTATGATATGCAAAGCCAATGCGTTATGTATATCACCTTTACGTATAGCACACATATGCCTTAACATTCTTTTCTTAAACACCTGATTAGTCTTACCTACATAAAATGAGGTACAGACTTTACAAGTTGCTAAACAGACTAAATTCTTGGTGTTGCAGGTGGCTTTGCAACTAAAAGAATATTCATAGTTTGTGTTTGGGTGTTTGAATGTATTACTACTGTCGATATATTCACAGGCTGAACAATTTCCACATTTGAATGTGCCTTTACGTCCACTTAGTATCTGCTTAGAAAATCCATCTTTGGTGCATAAGAGTCTTTTAATATTTTTCTTATTCTTGTATCCAAAGCATGGTTTGGTTCCTACAATCTCATGTAGCTTTGAATCCTGCATTAAAATTGGCCAATATTTCATTATAATATATTTTACTTGCTTATTATCTGTACTATAAGTAATTGTTCATCTCAGTTTTTCTGGCTTGGGATGTAGAACACTTTCTAATCTCCTTCGAGTTTCATATAATGAAAAACTAGTATCTGCTTAGAATAGCCACGTAGTTGTAATTGCTTTTGCAAATCATTGATTTCTTGCTGGGTGACTGCTTCTTGAGTACACCTCTTAGAAATTCTTATAGCTTCATTGCGCATAACATTCTTAGTAATATACCTAGGGTGCATACTACTTTTGTGAAGATAGTGATTCTTCCAGGTGGACTTTCTATACAAGGGGGTATCAATTCCACCTCCTGCTTTAACAATGACATTAACATCCAAGAAACTGACACTATTACGTGACCAACAACTTGTTAGTTTCAAAAAAGTTGTAGTTCCATTTAGGAATTCCAGAAACTGTATGAATTGTTCATCTTCCCCATTCCATAACAGGAACAGGTCATCCAGAAAGCGACCATAAAATAATGTCTCTCAAATGGAAATAGCTACTATCAAGTTAAGAGCAGAAATAATTACTTCATATTACAATTCCTTGATAAAAAACACAGAGATACTGGAGAGAACTGATTGTAATACAGTCTGAAATTGAACTTACTCTGAAGAAATATCTTGTATTTGTTCATTTAGACACTCTTGTAAATAGTTTTTGTTTTATTATGTAGTTTTTTCTTTCTTTGTGTGGTTGATAAATCAATATCTATGGTTTTAATTCTGAATTATGATATGCTATATGACTCTTAAAAATCCTAACAAAAATATGCGAGAAAAAGACTAGCACCTAGGCTACATGCCCAAGACACAAATTCTAGCCTATTGCTGTATACCTTGAACACTAAAGGACTAAGAATGGTATCCTGAGGAACTTCTTAGTGTAGAAGGCAGCTCAAAGAAGATTTAAGTCCACAAATTACCCTCTGCACACACCATGAAAGTGAAGAGGCAAATCATATGTGGATACTGGAAGACAAGACACACTGTGAGCCCAAAAATAATCTAATATTGACCCACGATCCAACACATTTGTCCCTCACTATCACAGGTCGCTTATAGTCCTAATTACATCAGGCTCAGTACTTTCTCTTCTCTTGAATCCCAATTGAAAAAGACCAAGGTGGTGATGAGGTAGAAAAAAAAAGATTCAAGTTACATGACACTCACCTTTTCAGTGTGGGACTGAATGGAGAATTGTTAAAATCAGCAAGCAAAGGAGAGGTGCATTGCTTTAAATTAATTCATCTTCAGGTCTTGGTTAGGACCTTCATGAGGTGAACCCTGTTTTTATAAAATCTCACCAAGATGTATAGACTGTATTTTATGTAGCATATATCATGGACAGAAGTAGATTAAAAAATAAAAAAATACAGCTGTGCGCACAAGTCCCAGGATAAAAAAGTGCCCAATTCTGGTATGTGCAGTGATGCCAGGACTGGGTAAAAACTGGCAGTATAGAATCCTCAAGACACAAAAACATTCCAACAATGGAGTTAGGCCAGGCTGAGAGAGAGGATGCCCTTCCCCATTGTAGAAGTAAGTAGTAGTCCAGAAAAATCACAAAAACTAATAGGCCAAAAAAGAGCCCTAAAGATAATGGGGTGGATGTTTGAGGATAAGAAAAAAGTTGTGTATACTATTATGCAAAAGCCAAGACTTTGCAGTTAGAAGATACTCAAAAAGATTAAGAGAGAAATTAGAGGAAAGAAAATACTTGCACAAGAAAAACTGTTAAAAGCTTCTAATGCAAATTTGTGGTCAATACAACAGACCCATGAAAAACATCAAGATTATATGTCACCACTACATGGGACTCGAAGTCACAATCCCTGTCTTAAGAGGATAATGATTTATCCCTTAGGCCTCTGGGGCCTGAATGTTATATAGAGCAAGAAACCTTGGGCTGTTTGGAAAAAGGAGCAACTGAGGAAGTGCAAAAATATAAAGAGCAAAGCCTAGAGAATTTTGAAAGGTATGAAAATGAAAAATGGACATGAGAAAGAAATAGAGAAACTAATCATTACAAAAAAGCAACTTCAAAGATATTTGAAGAAAAATACAGGCAAAGGTACCCAAATATGGAAAATTTCACAATTATAAAAATAAGTTTACAAAGGGGGAAGGTAGAAGAGAAGATCAATAAAGTAGAAGTTAAAGAAATGGAAACTGAAGTTATGGAACACAAAAGTGTAACACAGGTTATGTCACAGCATGATGGAACAACGAGTTCCCAAAGTAAGGAGAAACAGATGGAGTGGGAGACATCTGAAGAAGAAATATGGACATGAGAAAGAAAAAGAGATTTAATATGGTACAATATTTATGCAAAGGAGAAAGCAAACTAATCAATACAAAAAAGCAGTACCAAAGATATTTGAAGAGAAATACAGGCAAAAAGGCATCTGGATATGGAAAATTTCACAATACAAAAAAATAAGGAAACAAATGGGGAAAGTAGAACAGAGGATTAGTAGTGGAGAAGCTAAAGAAACAGAAACTGAGGTTATGGATTACATGAGAAGTGAAGGATTTAGTGTAAAGAATTCAGCTTTGGTAATGTTACAGCATGATGGAACAAAAAGTCCCCAAATTAAGGAAGAAGGTGGAACGGGAAGCATCTGATCAGTTCCCACACGAAGATATTCTAAGACTTCAGCAGGAAACCGGTACAAACGTTCAGCTGGAGTTGCACAGCAAGGGAACATTCACAAGTCTGATGCAGTCAATGTCGTGGCATGATATGCCAGTAAGTTCCCATATGAAAGAGCAACATATGACACAGGATGCAGTTGAAGAGAATATATCTCCAGAAGATGTTCTGAACTTTCTGTAGAATGCCCACAAAAAATGGAGAACAAATAATGTGCCATCAGTGTAGAAGAAAATGATCTAAGTGAAGTGTTAATTGATTTAATAGAGATGGATAGCCATATTAAGATCGATGAAAGAAATAGATTACAGAAAGTCAATAAGACTCAAAATGTCTGATAAAACAAATTAACACAGTAATCAAGACTATTAACAGAAATTTATGTGATATAACAGAAGTAAATAGGATATATTACTGTGCAGCTAAACTAATAACATATAAACTCTTACCACAACAATGCAGGGCGGTAAGGGAAGAAATCAAATGCCATCATGAAAGAATAGAATACAGAAAACTATAGAACAATTAAGACAAGAAGTGTCACTGTCAGAAGAATATAGAAAAGGGAACACATCAACAAAAATACTTAGAAAGATAGATGTGATAAAAGTAATGTGTGATATTAGAACAGACCAGGATCTGTCTTCCACTATTGCAATAAACTAAATACATCAGCACAAACAGAAACACTTACAAGGGATACAGACAGCTATAAAGGAAAAGCACAAAATAAGTAATTCATTGATGATCCCAGAAAAGTTTTATAGAGAATTGGGAAACAAAGCAAAAGGAATAGAAAGAGACTCCAGTAAAAAAAGAAGAAATGTAAACACATTTTGGAGAAATATGTATGAAGACCCGGTGGAACACAGCAGAGATACTGAGTGGATAGAAGAAGATAAAAAAAAAAACATTAAGAAGTTCAAATGTACAGGATATGAAATGGGATGAAGTTATGGCCAGAGAAATTGAAACAAAATTAAGAAACGTTTCTAATTGGAAAACCCCAGGCCCAGATGCAGTACCTAACTTCTAGCTAAAAGTATTAACATCTTTACATGATGAGTTAGCCCTAAGTAAGAACTACTTATATGTACCCCCCAAACATATACCAACCTGGTTAGCATCAAGAAAAACAATACTCCTCAAGAGTGAACCTGCAAGATATCTGAAAAACTACAGACCAATAACTTGCCTTCCAAAAATGTATAAACTGTATGCTGGAACTGGTGCTGACAGAGGTTCTAGTCATTTAGAAGAAAACTCAGTCGTGGCAATAGAACAAAGGGGTAACAAAAGAAAGTTGTATGGAACAAAGGATCATTTCTTGTTAAATAAGGTCATAATGAAGAATTGTAAAAAGGGGAAGACTCTAAGTATGGCATGGAAAAATTATAAAAAAACATTTGACTGCTTCCCATGGATGAAGGAGTGCTTACAGATGTATATGATATACTCGTTATAAGCACTAAATAAGGTACAGATTACTACAGCACTCAACTTTCCTCATTTGTCTAGAGGAAAACAGTTTTTAGTACTTAATAAATAAGCACCTATCCAGGCATGTCTAAGGGTCAGCTCCCAGTGTCTTCTCCTATCTACCTGATGAATCTGGGTATCTTGGGGCAATGCAGCAATTGCCTCATGTACACAGACAACCTTCTTCTCCTAACACCCAACACTACAACCTGTGCGAGATGCACTTATATAGCCAAACTGAAAGCAAAGCTCTCTTCACCCAAGACTGGACTAGACAGTCAAAAGGAGAAGGTAAACACTTGCACCACACCACTCATCACATAGTCCCTCAAAACCTGCACCACCAAAACACACACATAGCAGCACAAAACACACACCTACATTCACAGAGGCTCTCAATAAAAATCTGCTCAAACAACAGAGACCTCCAAATCAGAAGCGCATGCAACCTCCACCCCCCCCAACACAACCCAAATGACACATAGCCCACAAACTCAGTGTGCCAGTCAACCACAGCCCACAAGGCATAACAACGTACCCAACACTCATATCATAGGTGACTCTATAGTCAGGCACACTGATGTTCCACTCACCTGGCTAAACAAGGAGGAAGTCACTGTCAGGTGCCAGGATCTGCCACATAACGCATGCAATCAGGTCACTCCACAACAAGTACAAATATGACTCTGTCATTGTCCATGTTGGTCTGAATGACCTGAGATGTACCTCCCTGGACTATATGAAAAGAGACATGGAGGAGCTCTCGATCTTGTAGCCAAGACAGGTATGACTCTAGCCCCGAGTAGCATCCTACCATCACCCAGAATGATACCACAGTACAAGGACAAAATGATTGACTTCAGCAATTGGCTAAGTTTCTGGTGTCATTCTAAGGGGATCCAGTGTCTGTCTGCCTGGGATGACATGCTCGACAGACCACGATGCTTTGCCAGAGATGGCCTGCACCTGTCACCCTTGGGATTCCAGATATTGGCTAAGGCTCTTGCCACCCCTATAGTGTCTTTTTAGGCAAGGTTCAAATGACAAATTCACCACCATAACAGGTGCAAGCAAGCAAAATCTGAGGGTAATGCTACTCAGTGCTAGAAGTCTAAACCTCAAAAGCCTTTCACTCGAGGCACTCCTTAAAATAGAGAACATCAACATCTGTGCAGTGACAGAGACCTGGTTCAAGGCTCCAGAGAACACTCCTGCATTACCAGGCTATAATTCATACCACACCTTCCGGCCACCTAACCTGGACCTAAACACTAAAGGTGGAGGCATGTCCATATTCATTAAGGATATCCACACCTCCAGGCTAGTTGCTCAGCATAATACATCCGAGATTATCCAAGTGCAACTAACTCTGGGCAAGACCGCAATCCAAACTGTAACTTGCTACAGATCCCCCACCATGCCCCGGGATTCCCTTTCCTCATTTCTTGATACACTGGACAATATTAGAGTACAACCCAGCACCCTAATAATGGGCGATTTCAACTACCCCACCATTAACTGGGAAAACTACTCATGTACCAACTCTTTTGCTCAGCGTTTTCTGGAATTCATAAATTCCAACGCCTTGGATCAACTTATCCACACCCCCACCAATGGCAGCAATATCCTACACCTGGTCATTACCAACATGAGCGACCGGTGTTCCACACCAGAGGTCAATTCCTTGTTAGTCAGATCAGAACACAAGCTAATCAGCCTGGACATCCACATCTCGCCCCCCCCCCCCCCCATTAGGGAAGCCACCGTAAAAAATTTCTCCAAAGCCAACTTCATGCTTCTTAAGACAGAAGTGGCAAACTTTACGACACCCATACAAACAGACAATAGAGGTACAACTGCTGAATCCTACACAAATGCACTTTATAAACACTTACATGAGTGCATGGATCATGCTATCCCTAACAAAACCAAGATGCTATCCTCCAAAAAAAGGAAGCCAATCTGGTGGTCCCCTGCCATAAACAAACTCTGCAAAAGAAGAAAGAAACTGTTGGAAAAAAAGAGTAAAATCCCATGACTGGAAGAACTCCCTGGTCAGCCTCAGTAAGAAGCTGAGGTCCCTCATAAAATCCTCAAAAGCTAGTTATGAAAACAAAATCACCACAGATTCTAAAGACAACCACAAAGCATTCTATAGCTATGTCAAGAATCTCAATGGCAACACTCAGATCTGCTCTGAGTTACAGCACAATGGCACTAAATATACAGAACCAACTGATATCGCCAACATCCTGGCAGATAGGTTCAGTGCTAACTTTACCCCCCCACCCCCTAAAGCGCCCATCTCTATACCGGAAGAATGCAAAGTTCCTGTAATCACAGCTGTACACTTTCCAAAGCCAAAAACACAGCATCCAAGGGACCTGACAGCATCCCAGGCTGCATTCTACATGAACTACAGAATGAACTGGCACCCCACCTAAGCACCATGTTCAGTCATAGCCTCACCTCAGGCTTTGTGCCCACTGAATAATGCACAGCGATGGTTATCCCACTACACAAAGGGGGAGCCACCATGGACCCCCGGTAACTACCGCCCCATTAACCTAATGAGCCTGTCTGCAAGGCCATGGAACATATCATCATGGAACTTATAAATAAAGACATTGGTAATCTCCAAACTCTGGACTCCACCCAGTTCGAGTTTGTAAAATGCAGATCATGTCTGCTAAACCTGATTGACTTCTTTGAAGAAGTCACCAAAGCCGTAGATGAGGGTAAGGTAGTTCATGCACCCTATCTAGATCTTACCAAGGCTTTTGACACTATCCCCCACTCTAAAATTATAGATAAAATCTCTAAACTGGGTATAAATCCCTACGTCACAAGATGGGTTGCCAACTGGCTCAGTGACAGAACCCACACTGTGAAAGCAGACTCCAAATCCGACTTCAGACCAGTGACAAGTGGAGTACCACAGGGTTCAGTCCTGGGTCCTCTCCTGTTAGGTATCTACTTTTCTGAAGTACAGGCAAATTCAGAAGGTCTTTGGCTAATGAAGTTCACAGATGACTGCAAACTAGGAGCCATAATTGAAACTCCTAATGATGTGGACGTCCTACAAAAGGGCCTCACTGAGACAGATGCCTGGTGTCAAAGCCATGATCTCAGGCTCAATGCCAAAAAGTGCATTATCATCCCCTTTGGTAAAAACTCTGTACCCATGAGCTACCACATAGGTGATAGGCTACTTAACACCGAAAGTGTGATAAGAGACCTTGGGACACAGGTGGACAGTAGTCTCTCCTTTGATAATCACATCGTCACAGTAGTCAGGAAATCCTTCTACGTGGCACACCTCATCACAAAAGGTTTCTCATCCAGGGAAAATAAGTCATTGTTCCCCTCTACTTGTCACTCATTAGACCCCATTATAGAGTACAACTCCCCTTTTGGTATGTACCGCACAAGACATCTACTACAACTGGAAAGGCCGCAGAAATACCTTACAAAGAGAATTACCAGCCTCAAACAGATGCCCTACGCAGACTATCTCAAAAAACTCCAGCTTTACTCCATCACATATCGCCTGCTCAGAGGCGATCTCTGCCTAGCATACAAAGCTATGTCAAACCCAGAGCTGCTGGGCATGCTCCACTTAAAGAAATTTCAATCCCTCCAAGCTACATGCTCTAGGGACCTAAACCTTGTCACCACAATAAACATAACATGCTGGAGGGATAGATTCCTGTCCCAGAGACTTCCCATACTCTGGAACAAACTACCTATCTATATCAAACAAAGCTCCTCATTAGCACTCTTCAAGAAAAATCTTGATAATTGGATGGGAAATAGGAAATTCACCCCGGGGATCATCTCTGTGGCTGTGCTCAACAGGGGCACAGGAAAATAATTTTCTTGGGTGGTGAAAGCCAGGGTACCTTTTTGGCTAGGCTTCTATAGGCCCTAGGGCTGATAGCCTAGTACCTACCTATGAATCCTACATTGATCAATTGCATTACAGTGACCATGAAACAGTGGCAACCACTTTGCAGCTAAGCAATGATAAAAGAATATCCCAGGGATAAAATTCAAAGTGGGATATTCTAGGGTGACTCTTTGTCACCGCTGCTCTTTTGTCTTGCCCTTAACCCATTAAGCTGTCTACTTAACAGATTAGGTCATGGTTACAGTTTGTCTCCCAGAAAACAACAAAGTGTAAAGACTTATCATTTTCTTTTTGTAGATGATTTAAAATTGTATAGTTCATCAGATGAGGAGAAGAAAGCACAATTGAAAGTGGTCACAACTTTCTCAGATGATATAAGAATGTCATTTGGTCTTCATAAATATGCAAAATCAACATGTAAAACAGGAAAGATGCAACACCAAAAAATATCAGTCTGAGACAGTAAGGTGATATAAAGGAACTTGAGTAGGAGGGAGTGTTTAAATATTTAAGAACTGATAAGTATCAACAGTAAAACATGACCATGTGAACAAAACTCAGTAAAGAGTATTTTTGAAAAGACTAAAATTAATACTGAAAATAGCTCTGATATCTAGAAGCAAAGTCCAACCTATAAACCAATTTGCTCTTCCTGTTCTAACTTACAGTTTTGGAGTGATTAATTGGCCCCAAAATGTATTGATCAGTTGGACAGGAAAATAAGGAAAATATTTCAAGCTTATCAAATGATATATAAGAATCAGTGCACACTGCATACCAAGATTATATATTCCTCTTTCTAAAGGAGGTATGGGCCTCCTCAGAACTGATTACATGTATAGATCTGCAATCGTAGGACTGCATACATATCTGCTGACCTCACTAGATCTAGTGGTTTTAAAACAGCAGAAGCTTATTGGTGTCAAGCTGCAATGGAAATCAAACCAGAAGTAGACAAAAATCAGGCAGCAACTGAATGTGCCCAAAAAAAAAAGAATATAAGGAGAAGAATCAGAGCAAAGGGAAAGAAATGTGGCAAAGGCATAAAAATAGTTGCAAGTACAGAAAATTCCTGGAACAACCTTATGTTGATCAGTATCTGGTACAGAAATGGTTTAGGAGAGGTGAATTTAAACCAAAAGATAAATGGTTAATATTGGTGGCTCTGGATAGTGGACTACATACACTTTGGTTTACAAAGTAGATTGAACATGTGGGGAAAAACAGACAAATGCAGATTTTGTAAAACAGAACTGGAAACAGTCACACATTTTATCGGTGGGTGTAATATTCTAATGGCAGAGGGCCTATATACTGAAAGGCATAGTAATTGATCACTAAAATTGCTACACTCAGTAATTACAGTGTCTTATGTACAGACCGATACAAATTTCTAAAATACCAGGACTGGCAGGCAGAAATAAGAGAAATGTGGAAGAAGAATGTGAAGAATATTCCAATAACGTCAGGAGCAATGGGTCTCATAAAAAAGAATTTAAAGTCGTAAGCTACTGATACATGTAACTCCATATAAATTACAGAAGGAGTCAATTCTGGGCACTTTGTGGGTTCTGCGAAAAGCACTTTTGACTAACATCAAAGATTGAAACAATATTAATTTCATTAACTTTAATCATACTTTGACTTAGGAATGAGGTTCATTCCCATCATGGTGTCAGAAACTCAAAAGATTTTGAGAAATAAAAGCAGTGACCACTTAGATAATGTCGTCTGAGAGATGAGGAGATAGCTGTACTGTACAAAAGACCAAAACCAAAAACTCTTTCAAATCAGATACAACCCCCCCATTCCTTACAGAGGACAAAGACTGAATACACCCATAGGTTCATAGGCACAGACCATTTCAACAGCTGACAGATACATGCTTGAAATAATATCCATAACCTCAGAGTGACCAACATAACTAAATACACCAAAACAATTCTACCATTGGTTATCATGGAATGCCATGATGGAATAATATCACAGCTCATAAAGCTAATCTGGAGATTGTTGTCTCAGTGACATAGAGGAATTGCCCCTGATATCAACTGATCTGGGTTCAGCTAGTAGCCCACTCACAGGGGAAGCTGACAAAAGGTGAGAGAGGAGTAAATGAGGCTTAGAAGCCAGATGACAATGGCATTAGTTTGGAACAGGATGGGCAGGACAGTTGATAACAGTGTCTCCATGTAGATGGAAGGTGCATCTTTGCAACTGCCCTATGCATTCCTTCCATTCAGCATTGTACATCATGAATGGAAAGGTAAGATGTGAAAAGAGAAAAGTCCTGTGAACAGTGTTGGTGATGCTAAATGGTGATGTGTCTCACCTGACTGCCTCTGACCCTTCCATAGAATATAACCTGCTGCATCATTAAGGCATAGGGCTGATGACTCTAAGTTGAAAGGTATACCAGACAAGCAAAAGATCCAGAAATTGTGCAGGAGTGCATAGGCCAGCAGCAGATGGTCTAGCTGATGTAGAGGTAAAAAGAATGCCAAAGAAATATGAGGAGGTACTTCACATTCAGAGGTGGAAAATGCTTTCATAGGTTCATAGGAGGTTACTAGGCTAGTGGCTCTAGATCCTTTACAAGTCTAGCCATGTTAATGCGTCAGTCTGCAGTGCACAGCTGGACAATACAATAAAAGACACTGGCTGGTTGGTTTGATGCTGGCAAAATGTCCGTAGTGAAGAACACTGCCTTTTTTATAAGAGATTTCTTAATGTTGTATAAATAATGCTCTCCAGTGCTCAATGTGTCCTCCTAAAAATAGGTATGCATCATCAATTCTTAATCTGCTGCCTTCCCTGATTCACACATGTCAGACAGTTCTTCATTAAGATGTCAATGAGATAACATTTTTTTTAGAAAAGCTTAGTGTGACCCAGTCAAGCTAAATCAAAGGCCCATACTGAGGAAAATATAGCCAATTCAGTCAAGAAAGGAACTAAACATTTTGTACATACAAGCATACAGCACATACAGCAAAGACAAATAGAGGTTTAATGAGATTTAAAATCATCCAGCCAACCACAACCCCCTCTTCCCATTTTTCACATGGGGCTGGGGTGTCACTTCCACAGTGACAGCCATCTAGATCAATGGTTCACACTACTGGGTTGCTACCCCTGCCACGGTTATTCTTCCATGCCTCACACTCCATGCACACACACCCACGGCCAGTTTAGAGTGTCCAGCCCACCTACTGCATGTCTATGGAATGTGGGAGGAAACTGGCGCACCCAGAGGAAACCCACATGAACACAGGAAGGACATAAAGACTCCTGAGATTTAAAACAATAAACAGGCAAAAAAGAACAATGCAAAAGTAGAAGTTATAAATGACTATTTCTTCTCAGAAGAGAAATGTATCATATGTTGTCAGTAAATGTGAACAGGAAGATGGTGGGCTGATGATGAAGGACACTGGACTACTCAACAGTGTTTTGTGTAGTTGTCAGAACATTACAGTGGCAGTGTAGTTTGACTGCTGCTGCTGATGCTGCTGATGTAATGTTTTGACAGGTTTCTGGAGACCCCCAGAGCAGTGTGTAGCCTTTTTCTACCTGCTGTTGCTTTCCCTTATTTGTAAGGGAGCTGCCACCTCACCTTGACCCCCTGTCAATCTCCATCTTTAAAATAAAAAAGTAGTTGCAGATGATAGGGTTAAGGTGTGGAAGCACTCCCCCCCCCCCTTTACAAACATAAGCTGTTCAATTTTACCCTGGCCATAATCACTACTGATGAACCCAAAACCAGATGGACCCACTACCTGACTGCCAAGCAGTCTGAAAAAAAGAGCTTAAATCATTTTACTGTGCTCACTCTGGTGGGTATGGAGAACAGTACTGGTAACATAACAATGCCACTTGTTATTCAGGACACAAATTTACACAGGGTGTAGTGTTCTCCATCATCACCAATCTCAGCTATGCCCATTATAAATGGTGAAGAAAAACTTCAAAAACTAGAGATGGACAAGACAGTAGATTCACCATAAAATGCTTAGAGGAGAACTAGCAATACTTCTAACTAATATTTGCAAAAATCATGTAAGGGAACTAAGCTGCCTGAATACCTGAAGTAAAATCACAGGATCTTTCTTGAATGAATACATAGAAGGGTTGCTAACTAGACTAAGCAACACACTTGGGGTGGCAGGTCTAATAGAATGTACCACAAAAGTGAAAAAAGCAAGAAAAAAGGCTTCCATAATTTTGGAATCAACTATCAAAACTTTTTAAAACATTTTATTTTAAGTGTTATATAGACCAGACTTCAGATTAGTCAACCAATCAACTCAGCAGTTGTTATTTAGTTTTTATTATTTGCTCACTACAATCATTGGTAAGCTCAACCAAGTGCACATCATATTAAGGAACAAAATAAAGGAATGATTTCCATGACATTTTATTCTTTATACAATTAGGCTCAGTGGAATGCATTATAGCAATAACCCACACCTGGGTGTGGGTAATGCTGGATTTACCCATGGTTGGTGTGGTTTGGTCACGAGGGCGAAGCCTGAGTGGCCAAACAAAGCCAACCATGGGTAAATCCAGCATTACCCACACCCAGAAGTGGGTTATAGCTATTATACAATGACATTATTTAAGAAAAAAAAATTGCTTTTCTTAAATAATGGCATTGTATAATGCCTCCTTGCTGCCCTTCCGCAGCTGTCTGGTATTCTGCGGCAGTTCTGATGTACTGCGCATGTGTATGCCTATGCAGTACATCAGAGCTGTGGGCAAAAGCAACTGAGAAAGCAAGATCTCTGTTGCTTTTTACAAACTGTTTCACTATGTTAAATGGGTTTAACATAGCGAGACAGCTTAAAAAAAAGCAACGGAGAATCTCTGTTGCTTTTTTTAAAACTGTCTCACTGTGTTAAACCCATTTAACATAATGAGACAGTTTTGAAAAAAGCAACAGAGAAAGCAAGACCTCCATTGCTTTTTACAAACTGTCTCGCTATGTTAGAGTTTAACATAGCGAGACAGATTTAAAAAAAGCAATGGAGAATCTCCGTTGCTTTTTTTAAAGCTGTCTCACTATGTTAAACTCATTTAATATAGTGAGACAGTGTGACGCAACGGAGATCTTGCTTTCTCCGTTGCTGTAAAAAAACAGTTATAGTAATGGAAAAAGTCCAGGCGACTGGACCTTTTTCCATTACTATAACTCTGATTTACAACGTGCACGCTGACCAATCAGCGTGCACGTTTTTGAATATCAGTGGGGGGTCATTGCATAATTTAGTATAAACCACATATTTTTTTCATGGCAGTATTCTTACCAGCACTTATCCCCTGTGGTAACTAGTACACAATTACAGATTTTAAGGTCTCATGCTTGTGGTAATGCAAACTCCTCAAGTGCTTTGCTAGTGAACTTCAGCCTTGATTATGTTTTACATAACTAAAATGTTCCAAAAATTGCAAATTAATTTGTTGTGATGATTCCTCAACAAAACTATTTGGAGGAGTCATATGAAACCATTCAAGAAGTATACCACCCTGACCTTTCACAACTATACTAACCTCCCAATCTAAACTTGTCATCAGTGTATCATTCCCCTGTTATCACTGTAAGTGAGCCATCCTTGACAGGGAATAGTTCCCTTAGTAAACTGTTGCTTTATACAGTTAAACAGCAGTATTGTTGTAAGGTACCTTATATTTTGGCAGCAAGTGCCTGGATTCCAAAACAATTTGTGGATTAGGTAAGACAATGTTACCACAAACATAAGTGGTTCCAAAACAGATCTTGCTCAGTTCCTGTAGTGATATATGCAAATAAAGAAGGGAGCAAGGTGTGGTGCAAGTCCTACTCCTAATTCCTAAGTGATTGCTGGAGTCATACATCTTTATATGGGTATCAACTGGTAGAGCACACGTGTAGAAATAGGTATGCCCTCTGGTGTGCCACAGTGCCACTGGTATAACTAATTACCCATATTCATTGAGTATGGGAAACTGAGTCACCCTGGGGTTTGACACTATGAAGCTGATTTCATATTTTATTGTGTGGTTGTAGTAACTATCACTGTAGTTAGCATGAGGCAATGATGGCTATGACTGGAAGGTACCCCTTGGCCAAAAGATAGTTTTTTAAAAATAAGTATTTATTTGTTTGGTTCTGTCTGTGTCCTCTGTGTTGTTGAGGTCTGCCATGACCAATGCCTCATGATTTTTGTTGTTATATATGGGCCTAGCTCCTGGCACTTCAGTAACCTCTGCCTCCTGCATGTGTTACTAGTACTTTATGGTATGCTTGGCAGTATTACTTCTGCAGCATTTTTCTGTTTGCATTTTGGTATTTCCCTTCACTTATTCTTGTTTCTACAAAGCCATATGCCATGCTTACTCATGCTGCCCTCATTCCCTCAAAATTAATACAGTTGAGAGTTATGATTGCAGTTTTTGTTTTGCTTTTATCTTTATAGTGTGACACTGTCAGCTCTAGCAATTGTTTTGCATCATTCTTAAATCAGTAATATTTATTATCTAGTACATATACCTAGTCAGCAAAATTAAATCCATGGTATATGATACATGTAAAATAAGTTAGGCAACTGTAATAAACCAAATTATTCCGCTACACAAGAGTTCTTATTCTTGCTACCTGCCTTACTGACCTACAAGACATTCTCTGTTCCAGCCCTGTTGAAAATTTTATATATTCAGAAGAAAAATTATACAAGGGTAACATGTTCCATGGACCTGAATTTTATTTCTGACTCTAACAGAACTTGCTGAACAGACAGATTCATATCCCAAAGGCTGTCTCATTTATGGAATAAACTTCTCAGCTTCATAAAACAAAGGCTGTCCCGCACTCTCTTTCAAAAGAATTTGGAAAAATGGATGGGGAACCATAAATTCATTCCTAGGATATGGCCTATGTCCCTTATGGACAGAAACAGTCTGTAAAATGACTTGGGGCTCCAACACCCAAAGATCCACAGCCCTGATACTACCCCATCCCATATCTGGGGAATTACAATAAAATGCTGTCATATCCTGGGTATTATTGGCTAGGCTTGTAAAGGCTCTTGTGCCATTAGCCTAATAATGACCTATGAACCTATGACTATGAACCTAAGAGCAAAGTTTTACAGGCCACCATTAATTAGCACCTAGAGGGAGGAGAATATTTGTCTTTATCTTTCTTGCTGTCATCTCTGTAAAGTTATAGTGTGCATGTTTTGGAGCGGGTAAGTTATTTAATAAAAATTAACTGAAAATGTACACTACGGTAGAGCTCCGAAGTGGTGTATCCTGCCTCACCCAACTTTTTCACTGATTGGAGAGTTGTTTCCTGTCCTTTGGCTTGCTGTCTTCTGTCTTTTATTATATGTCATTTTAACTTGTTGGAGCTTTTCTCCCCGGGACTCCGCTGAAAATGGACATGTATCCAGTCGGACTATCCCGGACAACAAATGTAAAATAAAATAAAAAATAAAAATAACTCCACAGTTGTATCACTGGAGGTGGTAGATGATTAGAGAAGTGTTGAAAACATTTTCTTACAACATGGTGAGTAACTTGGAATTTATGATATCAAAGTTACTGAACCAAAGAAGAAAAAAATTCTGTATCTGAGTGTTACTGAAGAAAAAACATTCTGTACCTGAATGACATTCCACAACGCAGCATGTGAGCTACACTTAACTATTCACTGCATTATACATAGAAGTGTGAGGTCAACTAGTTAGCTCATTCTTTAATGATTCCTGGGTATTGTCATTTCTACAGCTCATCATTAAATAACTTACACATGGATTGTTGTTACTACGTTTTTTTATCCATTTTATTATGGTATTTTTCAGGTGTGCTTCAAAAGAGAACATTTGCAAAAGTGCCTTACCTCCTTAGCCTGTGATGTCATGCAGAGGGAACGTAGTAACTATGAAACATATTCCATGTTCTATGAGAATGTTCTACGACATGAGCATCAGCTGCTGTACCAGAAGGAACAGGTACTTTAATAACACATAAATAAAATGACAGGTATTTTGTAATAATCTTAAAAGAGCTTTAATGTTGAATCCTGAGATGTTAAATAAAAAGAACAAGATCTTCTTTGAGAAAGTATGTTACACATTAAGGCAAGCACTAAAACATTCAAAAATATCCCCATCACAGTCTGTCTCACCAAACTGAAGCTACCAGAACCCTTCATGGGTACTGCTCATCAAGAATTACCCATTACCGTGCTACATAACATGCAGATGTGACAAAAACAGCAGTTTCTAGAAGCACCATGTGTTTCCGTTAATATAACTTGAATGCTACAATTTATCTGTATGGGTTTTAGTAATCAGTCTTAAGATCTTTAACAAAAGAATAGCTGTATTAACTAGTCTTGTTTATCTAGTCAGATGAGAACCATGCCCACTTCTTAAGTTCCTAAAATATTACCCCTCTACTACAAAACTGGAGGACTGATGTAGAAGACCTTCACAAAGCTCATGCTGAACCTGTCATATGAATATGAACCTGTCATATCTAACGTGTAAGTGCGTGTGTATTTCTGACTGCTTAATAAGCACTTTAACAAAAGTACTCATCTACAAAGATTGCAAGAATTAAAAGAGCACTATTTATTTATACTTTACCCCATCTGAGCTGTTTTGACTATTTTTCCACTTTGATAATTTCCCTTTCTAGCCGTTGCAGTCCTTCCCTCTGGTTGGAACCTGATGATTTACCCCTATCCAGTCCATCATACCTCTCAACCATACCAAATTCTTTGGTAAATACCAGTTTTGAGGGTAAAATATTGGGTCCCTACTAATTCCCGAGTGGCCCCTTTAATTTCCAAATTTCCCAGGGTGGGGAATAAATATATGAGCAAATAGATGCAGTAGATAGTGAGCAGTACTACTGACAATTAAATCATCATCCTTGCAGAATATAGCCACCTGATAGATGCAAGTAAGATATTTTATAATGTTGGATAAATGCATCTGAAATCTGGGAATCCATACACTTTGTCCTATAATAAGGTCTTTCCTTAGAATTCTAGTGGTTGTATTAGATGCAAATGAGGAAATATTGGGAATAAATATAGAACAGAGTACTCTCAGTACTGTTATGAGCAGTATAGTTGTGTAGCAAGAGTAGGGCAAAGGGGGCAATTGCCCATGGTACAAAGTGTTGGGGGGGGGTGCGATTGAAAACTCTTTTCTGTAATGAAATGCCAGTATACAAAGTCACTTGAGTTAAGTGTGATTTGTTTTTGGTTCTTCACTTGAAGACCTGGGGACTGTGAATTAGCTTCTGTACTGTAGATACCCAATTGTCTTTTTTTTTTTTTTTTTTTTTGCTGTTCAGTTGAAAGTTGGGGGCATGGATTTAATGGTGTTATTGGTGGATTTGGCTTCCTACAGTAATCTAAAGACTTTTTTTTCACTTCTGTTGTGAACTGGGGGAGGCATGTATTTAGTGGGGTATGATTCGTTGATTTACTGTAGGATGCCAATTGGCTTTCCACAGTAAGTAGAAGTTGTTTTTTTTTTCTATTCACTTGAAGAGCTTGGTGAGGGAGCCACAATGTTTGGGACTAGCACCAGTCACTAGCTATGGCTCTGGTTAGGAGTAGGGGCAATCTTTTCTTTATACTGTAATGTCAAACAATAAACATCATATTGCAGTTATTCTGGTATATCAATTATGTCCTAACAAAAGCATTGCTGCAATATAACATCTGGATAAGGGAAGAGTTTACTGATGAGTTGCCAGTATACTTATGATAGAGTCTTATTACATCTTAAATAAATAAATTAATAACAGGATAAAAGAAAAGACAAATGGAAATGCTGCAGAAACAGTTGATTAAAGGCACAGGAACAGAACTATAAGAAGGGGTTGCTTAAAACATAACAGATTAATCAATGTTTGAAACCACTGTAAGTCTAGAAAGAATTAACATTGGGTGAAAAGGATACTAACTGTGTGAAAAGAAGATCAAAAACATTGAGGAGTGGGGAAGTAACATGCTAGATATAAATTTGAAGTATTCAAGCCTAAGTGGTATCAATAAATGTTAACTTGATAGTCATTCACTAGGATGACATGCAACATGGAGATTTAAACGTATTAGGGGTAACAGAAGTATTATCGCAGTGTATACTTGTAAGGCAAAATACCACAGATTATCAGCTCGGCTCTGGACTGAATTACAGGGGGAGAGAAGTTTAGAATTATAGCACAATCACACACAGACAAAATCCTTATACTTCAGCCAGTGGGTTTCTTATCCCACATAAGATGAATCAACATACTAGGCAAATGCCATATTATTAGTGGAGGTTGATAGTAGTGTGTTTCTCTCATGCAGGTCAGGCATACCTCTCAACCTGGAAACATCAAAAATCTGTACAAAGGCCCATGAAAAATAGGTACAAATCTCTACTCTGATTAATATAAAATTTGCATACATAATGATATATTCCCACCGACTCCAGTACAATTGTGGCATACCAACTTCCAAATGCAGACTGAAGAACAGACAACCAAAATATAGCCCCAGACCCTTTTGGTATGTGTAGCCATGATTTTCACTGGGAAGTGAGAAGATGATGAACCTTAGGATTTTGTTTTTGGTGACCTGCAGTTTGTGAGTTTTGTGGTAAATGTAGGCCATTTAATAATGGTAGGCAATATTCTAATCTTAGCAAAAGAATATTATAGTTTTCTAGTACCTCCAAATGTCATTCTCCATGGCCTACTGATCAGTGGTGTAGCTAGAGTTTGTGCCACCCAGGGCTGTCTTTGAGTTTGCCACCCTTCTCCCATCACAAAATAATGGTCAAATGGGGCCCCCATACACAGCCCTCCCCCTGCAGCCATTCCAGTATCCCATTACTTGGCTATTTCACCCCATTTACCATAAACACTATAATGTGCATATTGCTTTACTTCTACAATGATTATTTGAATTTCATTTAAAACTTTTATTTTACATTTTATAGCACAAACACAAACAGACATCTGCTTAACAAAGCAATACAGTCTCACAATGAAAACAGACTTAGCATTAAAACCTTTCTGTCCTTGAAACTCACATCCATTGAAACAGGGTTGAAACCCACATTCAAAGAAAATGCAAAATTCATCTAAATAATTCCACATTAAAGAGATCTGTAACTAATGAAGAGGTTGCTGATAGCAAACAATTTATATTTCATTGTTTCATCTACAAATAAATTGCCTGTTGCCCTTGAGGAATAACTTGCCTATGTTACATTAAAAAAATGATAAGCTAGTAATATTGCAATAGGGAATGGATAGCAAACTGATGTCAAGTTCATAGAAACTAGGTATCTCTGCCAAAGAGAACATTCTCAGGACTGCAGAATCCATCCGCTTTAAACGTACAGCACAGTACAGTATCAGCAATCCATCTGCGTACTGTGGGAGTACAACCCACAGCCTTCTGCATCAAAAGCAAGTATACTACCTGTTGTGCTATTAAGACAGACTTAGCATAAGCAGAATTAAACTTCTCTCCCCCTGAAGAACTATGCAACACAAGAAATCTGGAAAAAGCCAAAATTTATTGGGGGGGACAAAGGCCCAAAACCAGGGACACATTTTAAACATTGCTTGTATTATCTTAGAAAGCTGCTAGAATAAAAAAAATGTTTTGTGTTACCACAAGTTTCCTGAAAGATAGGAAGGCTGAAACTTAAATGGTTATTATTTAGTGAATTCACTTTTCACTGATTTGCCAGAAAAAAGTATGAGTCAAACATTCTGTGAAACTTTGGATTTGAATCATGAGTGATGGGGCATTTTGCACACACACACACACACACACACACACACACACACACACACACACACAGTACGTGATGACGTCAGGAACAGGCAAAAAAAAAAAATCTTAAAAAAAACCTTGGGAAATTCGGAAATTAAAGTAGCCACTCAGGAATTCATGGCACCCCAATATTTTGCCCTCAAAACTAGTATTTACTGAGGAATTCGGTACAGTTGAAAAGTATGGTCACAGCAAATTATTCTGCACAGATAGAACAATTAGTGCTTATCTGATTTAGTATGATTCACAGACGTGTAAACTGTATGTAACTGAATCACAATTAAAATTTGCTTTACTATGAGTTGCTTAACTGAGCAACAGAAATAACTACTCAACTGAGTGTCCTACCATCTTCTCCATTTAAGTAGAGCCAGTATTTATCAGACTACACACAAGCACATAGATCCTCACAACATAGAAACAGACACACATGCACACATAAGACTTGCATACTTTACTTACCCCAGTAGTTATCAGACAGAGGAAGCTAAATAAATCAGAGCTGTTACAGTTTGTAATTCTACTTCAATCAGTCTTCCCTGTCCAATAGTTGCTCCAAACACAAACACAGACACAGAATTCTACATACCCGTAAAGATATTTAGGCACTCAGACACTCATACATACAAAAACATATAAAAATAGACAAAGACAATTCCATTGCCAGCACACTCTACATCCACAATCCCCACATCCATTACAGCCACAGATCACATTAGGCAGCTGTCATTCACACCACACACACAAACATACATATATATATATGCACACAAACACTCACAGAACTCTCTCCCACACTGTTCCCATGCCTCCCTTACACACACACACACACACACACACACACACACACACACACACACACACACACACACACACACACACACACACAGAGGAATACCCTTTCTTACTCACATATTGCACTGTACTACTGTGCTGAATAAGCACCCTGTGCAGATTTCTCCGCAATGAAATGCATAGATGAATTTGGCTAAATTGCAATGTGCACTTATTCATCTTTATACTACCCTTCAGAGAAACTGTATAGCCTAGACATGCAGATTTCTATACAGTGCAACTTTTCTTCCAGAGGATTGTAATGAAATGCTAAAGGGCCTCATTTCCACCCAGCCACAGACTCTCGTATGTACATATGGTGCTGAGTAGTGTAGAACTGCCTACTAAGCATTGAATGGACTGTAAACCGGGATAGCTTTCCAAAGTATGCAGAGACATTTGATATATGATATATGAATTTCAGAGTTTTTAGACTCTATCAGATTTTATAAACTCAGAGTGCTACTGTGCAGAATACGGAATGATTAGCTTTACCCATATTCTATAAATGTCCCATGGTGTTGTTTTGAATACTGAGTCTTTAGCCTATCCCAGGTTTTACAGTAGCGTCATGTTGTTTAAACTCTTCTTAGAGCCACCGCACTCAGTGGAGCTAAACCCTTCTTACTATCTCCGTGTCTACATGGCATCCTCACACTAAGTACTGACCTCTGCAGACCTCTGCAGATAATTTTTTGTTTTTGTTGTCATTAAGAATAGAGCTGTACGTGGAAATGTAAAAGTCCCAACTATACTGCCACCCTCTAATTCCTGATAAATATTTATATATATATATATATATATATATATATATATATATATATATATATATATATATATATATATATATAAACACATACATTCACAGACCCTTATATTTACCTTATTTATTTTTAGTTTGCTAACCTGGTGAGTGCCTGATCCAGGGATCCTTTTCAGACACAAGCTGTGCCAAAAAGTTAAAGCCCATACATTAATAGACACTAAAACAGATTCTTGTGTATTTTTAACTTCATTTATTTATTTGTGAGCATGGTGAGTGAAATGACCTACATCAGGCCTTTTAAAGTCATGACCCAGGCCAAGGACATGGGTAAATGCAATTTACAGTGACAGCTTTAGAGAAGGCTACACTGCATCACCAGAGCAGTATCAGATAAAGTATTATGGTTTGCAAAGTCAGATGTATCCTTTCATGCAGTGTGTTTATATACACAAAACTCAGTTTAGTAGGGTACTTGTGGGAAGGAATGACAAAGAAGAAGAAGAAGAAAACAGCATAAACAAAAGAGAGGAATGTTGTGGAGTACAGGACAGGACAGACATCATACACAGAGAAGTCATATAGGAGAAGGAGCAGACTTTACTGAACGGGTGACAGCATCTTCATTTTGTGAGGCTAGTGTCCTTTAAATACTGTTAAAAATGCAACACATATATTCCAATAAGTACTGGGGAATGATACTACAAGGTACCAACAGGTGGAACATGTAGGAGAGTTGCAAATCAAAGCAGCAAAACAAGTGCAGCCATGATTATGTTAATAGCTGGGAAAGACAGAGGGTGCAGGCATGGCATAAAGAGTCACAAATCCCTCCCTTTTCTCTTCTTTTTCTTCTGCTGAACTTTCTGTGATTGTTTTCATGTAAATTGGCTCTCTGTACAACACCTGATGAAGCTGTTATTGAGAGGTTACTGCAAGGTGAACTATAATCTGTTCTACTTGTTGCAGAGTTCATGGTATTCCCAGTAAGGTTTAGCAGATTGACATCACTTCTTTTACATTTCCTTCTATGGTGACCACTACAGGAACAGTATAATTTTCAACCTGCAGGTACTGTGCCACACCCCTACCATGCAGCTGCTGGACTGTTTGCCTTGTCCCCACCCAGGAATGGCTACCATAGCTAGCTGCCATTTAACCCGAAGTGTGCCAGTAATGACAGACATTAGAGTTTCATGCATTCATAATTATATACTAAGCAAACAACCACCAGAGCCTTTATAAGTTGAGCGGTGCAGCAAACTCAGTTTGTCCCTATGCATCATGGGCATTTATTAGGAGGGAGTATGTTAGTTAGGAAGTTTCTAGAGGTTATGTAGAGGATATGTTATTTTGGCCATTACTGTCTGCCTATGTCTATCAGAGACACATGGGCCAGACCTGGGATGAATTACCATTTTTCCATCCATTGGTCAAGGTTATGCTTAAATATGGTTAGGGGTGGACGCTGCTTCACATGGATTGAGAGCCTATTCCAGAGCATTAGGATCCTCTGAGATACATATCTGTCTTGCCAGCATGTCTTATTTATGTCAGAAGCAAAATTTAAATCCTTGGATCTAGTGGTTCTGATTCTGTTAATTTTTCAGATATGCAAAAGTTCCATCAGAGCTGGATCTGAGGATGCCTTGCATGCCAGGCATAGATCACTTCTTAGTAACCCATAGGAGACAGAGTATAGAGCTAGGGCTTTAAGGCAATCTGTATAGGACAATATGTTTATACCCTGGGTTCTCCTGGTAAGGAACCTTTGTGGGTGTTTCAACTGTTGCATATGTTTGGTCAGATACAAGCCAAAGGGGGCATTATACTCAGTGATGGGTCTGATAGGACACAATGACTTCTTTGGATGTGGATGTCATGTTCTTACTTATAAGCTGGGTGACAAAGAAAGGTTTTCTTACTACCTTGGCACCATGCTGGTCAAAGGCTATGTTATTGTCTGCATATGTTCCCAGATCCTTGACTAACAGGTCATCTCTTAGGGGTGACAGAAGAGTTAAAATGCATGTTGATGCAAATCATGTTGTATTAACTTTGTAAGTGAGATAGAGTAATATTTTAAAATTGTCCCTGTTTTGGGTCTTTGCCCCACATTATTTTTGTCTTTGCCCAGAATTCTTAATCAAAGAAATTGAGAGGTATGTGCTGAAGAAAATAAAATCACCTTGTCTACAGTAAATCCTTGTTCTGCTGTACATGCCTTTTTGTCCTGTCTTTGAGAAGTGTCTGTTAAAAATATTCACAATATGTATTCTCATGAATAACCTACAAGGCCACCATACTGCTGCCTACATATTCAGAACACAAGTAGGTTATAATACCTTTGCTATACTGCAATTCTGAATTGCTACCGAATGACAAAAGACAATCTTATACTGCATCTGCAACAGATAGTTCTGTAAACACTAGCACAGTCAGTAGATTGTGTAGAAATGTAAAGGTAATATGCAGCATGCATCATTTGTAAACTTGATTAGATTAACAAAAGTACATGAATGCTGCAACAACACTGTTATCAATGTCACCCAAGCTACTACTGGCAGAACCATACTGTTTAAATTAGTCATTTCTTTTTATCATGACCCTATCCAGCTCTCTATCGTGACTACAACAAACATAACTGCAAGTCCTGCAACTGCAAAAAAATAAAGTGAGGATCTGAAAGAAAATAAGAAATCTTGAAACTGTAGTGCTGTACTGCCATCAACACATTGTCGTAGGGAAGGTTTGCCTACTGCATCTCCCTGATGTGGGTGGGGGTACGTCCCATAGCCCTTTTGCTTTATGCATTAATTCTGATCTCTCTATACCTCTGCATATGGGGAATAATCTAAGGTTCCACAGTCTTTGACTTGGTATATATATATTCCCCTTTTTCATACAGTTAGCCTCACTGTTCCAAGGATTGCATCTGCTGTTATAACAAGAACCCTGTGTATTGTGAGATTAAATTATCAGTAATTTAATGGCACATTGCTTACAGTAATATAAGTGAATTTACATCCATATGTGGTTTGTGCAGTGGTATAATGTAACCATTGGTTATGATATATGACAAAGAATTATTTACAGCCTAAAAGCCAATGTAAGCACAGTGGTTAAGATTGGTGTCTCTCAGGTCCAGGGCTCATACTTGACCTTCAGTCACTGTATGATGTTTGCATGTTTTTCCTGTATCTGTATGTTGTTGTTTCTGTTTTCTTCTTTTTCTTGTTACCCTGAATTCCTCCCACTGCACAAAACACACTGATTGATTGATCCTAAGTGTCAAAATGAATTTAATTTAACCCTGCCCTTGTCACCTATATCATATCTGAAAATGTCTAAAAAAGAAACATTTCACTTTCCCAGATAAAAAAAAATAATTGCCAGATTAACATATAGTCACAAAAAGCCATTGCTTTAGCCAGTGATTGTGTGTTAATGTGTAGTAGCAATAACATGATGTATCAACATCCTGAAGGCACAGATATGAAAAAACTTGAAAAACACTGCTTTATTTGAAAAATAAAATTAAACACTTGCCCATTTGGCTTTGCACAGTCGAGTTTAAACTATTTACATAATTTACAAAATAACATATATATGAAGTTTACAGTCCTAAGAGGTAGCTCCGCCATGCAGGTTAAGTCCTACACAGCCCTTCCTGGGAGGACCAGGATACAAAACAAAGGTCTTGGCTACATGCCTAGACTTTCCTTTCAGCTCCACAAAGTTCTTTACCTGAATGTCTCTGAGGTCACATATAGAATAGGTTGCAAGTGGACCCACAATTCCACGGATTACAAATCATTGGACTGAGCCCCTACTGTTCCATATGGTAATCCTCCCAGCTGAGGAACCATCTTCCATTTTTTTTCATTTTTTAAATAGAACTAATTGGCAATTATCTGTGTATCTGATACAAATATTTGTCAGAGTAATTACCTTGAAAATTTCAAGATACAATTAAAGGCATACCCTAACACTTTTATTGACATCATGTTAAAACTATTTCTCCTCCCAGCACAAAACCACCTTATTTGGATTTATTCACATTGGTTGTAGGACCTAGACAACCCATCAGAATCTTATTAACTAACCTGGGTCTCTTATTAACTAATCTGGGTCTATGAATAGCAGTATATTGGCAGAATTAAAAAGATAGCGTCCTGTCCAGCAGTATCATGTTCTATTGCCATACCCTGTTCTTTTTTGAAACACCTTTATAAATTATCATTTAAGACATAGGCATACCTGCATTAATATACATTAAAAGAAAAGAGAGAAAAGAAAACAAACCTAATTAACATTTTTCCATTTACATACATTATTCATCACATCTATTTTCTTTCTTTCTTTTTCTTTCTTTCTTATTATCTTCAGTCCAGCATTACTTAAATTGCTGAATCCCTGCCTAACCTTAAACCTCACTCCTCCTCTTCCTGAACATTATTCTGCGTGTATTGTTCTCACAATTTCCATTTATTTCTATGTAATTTGCTCCTATCCTTTTCTAAAGATCACTCTTCCATTTCTGTGATCTTTTTTTAAAATATTCAGTACTTCAAATACAGTTAGTTTAGACTTTGATTTCCATTTTCTAGTAGTTGTTTTGTGGCATCCAACAGAATTAAACTTAATAAGGCCTTACTGTGTGTCACAACTGAAAAAAGTCATGTCCTTAGTTACACTGATATGCTCACCCAATATTTTGGCAGAGTAGTGTAGGAAACCTTTTAAATATCCCAACTTAGTACACTCAGAAAACACATATCCCCATTTACTTCTTTCTTCCCCAACACATTGTCCAACATTATCTACCTTGGTAAAAACTTTGAAGTCTGCTTACAGTATAAAGATAACACTTCCAAGGAAAGATGCTAAACCTGCTGGACTTTGTTGTATTCTTGGGAGCCATTCATATGTCCTGTCATTATTCTCTTGTAAATTGCTTTTACAGTTTCTCTTCCCAGTATTTCCTAACCTCCTCTGATTGATTCCTATAGTTATCATGCAATATTTTATATGGCGTAGTAACTATACATTTTTTAACAGCAGCTTCTACTCTAGATTTGCCTAAAAATTCAACCAGAGCAAGTATTTCACTTAAGATTCCTGTATTCCTTTCTGTTTACATATACTCCGATATCAGTCCCTGGTAATGAAGGTAATCTCTAGCCTGCAGTCCAAACATCTTCTTGGCCTCATCCCACTCTGTTATCTTTCCCTAGTTATTTTCTCCCAATACCTTGGCTCCTTTGTCAGTCTTCTCAAGTAAATTCATCCCCTCTTGCTTACTTTCTGTACTCCCTACTTGAAATCATCGTTATTGGTAACATTTCCTTTCTTCATTCTCACATTTGTGTAGTCCTTAGAATACCTTCTATCACTTTACGAATGTAAAATTCTGTTTATTATTATCCCTAAGGATATGCATCCAAAAACATCCTCCCTATATATTTCTTGAACTTCCCCTCTGCTTCATCATCATGCCTTTCCATTTTGAATTATAACCTTCTGCTTGTATTATGTATATGAGCCTTAAATGTGTAGCTCTAAAATATCCCTTCAAATCAGATAATCCTAATCCACCTTGTTCTGTTTGAAGGATCAACTTATCCCCCTTAACTCATGTTCTCTTCCCCTCCCAAATAAATTAATTCAACTCTTTATTAATTATTATCCACAACTTCTTTTCGGGTTGATAAAAATATGCCTGACCCATATACCAAATTAAAAGTACAAAAAACATTTTCACTGCTTGTATCTTACTTTCAATATCCATAAATAAGAGCTTCCATTTCTCATTTTTAGAATTATATTTTGTTTAATCTCTTCCCACACAGGCCAGTCTGCCATAAAAGAAACACTTTTAATCCATATTCCAAAATACTTCATCTAATTGTTGAACTGATTTGTCTCTGAGTACATAATTTATTACTATAACTTTTACTTTATCTACATTCATTTTGTATCCTGAAAATACATGAATCAGTCTCAAAATGTTCCACAACACTGAGATGTCTTTTTCTGGATTTATCAGGTACAAAATAATATCTGCAAATAAAGCCAACTTTTCTTGATTATCCTACAGATTATATCCTTGCATTTCTGAGTCTTTTATTTTCTTTGCCAATGGCCCTAAATATAAACCAAATAGCAAAGGGAAAAGAGGACACCCCTGCCTGTTTCCTCTGTTAAATGAATTTATCAGAGAGGAACCATCCCACTTAAATTCTTGCCTCCAACCCTTCATATATCCTGTTAATTAACCCTATTATTGTATCAGGGAATGCAAATGCTTCCACTGCCCTACTCATAAAATCCTAGCATACTCTGTCAAATACTTTCTTTACATCAAGACTCACCAACAGCAGTGGTATTTTCTTACATTCTGCTTCCCTCTGGATCATCAGTGTTCTATTAATACTGTCAAATATTTGTATCCCGTCCACAAAACCACACAGATCCATATCTATCAACTTTGGCAATACCTTTGCGATTCTTTTAGCTGGAATAGATATAAACACTTTATAGTCATGGTTTAAAATTGAAATGGGTCTATACGAACCTGGGTTTGAAGGGTATT
This sequence comes from Protopterus annectens, assembly GCF_019279795.1. Classification (NCBI taxonomy): domain Eukaryota; kingdom Metazoa; phylum Chordata; order Ceratodontiformes; family Protopteridae; genus Protopterus; species Protopterus annectens. Next base: position 1,056,442,059 of record NC_056725.1, on the reverse strand, counting down.
TACCATCTTTAGATATTACAGCCACCACTGCTTTCTTTCAAGATATTGATGCTTCCTCTCCTTTTAAAATACTGTTAAACAGTAGTTTCCAGACTTTTATCACTTCCGTCCATCATAACATACATACTTTCACAGGAATAACAACTGTTCCTGAAGACTTTCCTGAAAATTGATTATACATCACTATTTTAATCTCAGTCTCTCCTATCTTAGCAGTTAGTTGTTGAGCCTCCTCTACCTCTATTCTTGGCATAATTGCATTTTCCATAAATATTTACATTTGTGCTCTTTCTTGATTTCAGAATTTCTCTGCTTTATACAAATTTTCATAACATTTCATGAATCTCTCTAATACCTCTTCAGGATCTCTGATTATTTTTCCTGTATAGGCTCCTAATTTTGGCAACAACCCTTTCTATTTTCTTTTGCCTAAGTCACTGTGCTAAAATTTTTTGTATTCTGGGGTTATCAAAAAATAGCTGCTTAACAGCAGTTTTCTAAACTCATGCATATTGCAGATATGTGTACGTACAGGAGTAGATTATGTAGCTAGTCTATTCCATGCCTGATATATAGCGGTAACATTTTTTCCATTTTTCATGTACTTATACTCATGTCTCGAGCAGACTAATGGCACTTAGGTTTGCAAAGAGGCAGGATAGTTTAGATAGATTTAGTTATAGGTAGGGTTTAGATATAGAATGCTAATGGTTATTGTATTTTTTAATTATATATTTTATTTATGTGTTTTGAATGTATTAATGAAAAAGTGGAAGTGACGTCGTCATTGCATAAAGTATTTAAGCACTTTATTGTCAGTCTTTTTAAATGGCCTGAGGAAGCCTTTATGGTGAAAGCGCTAGCCTTTTTACATGTGAATAAACCAGTGATGTTATGTGATCCTATCTCGCCTACATTCTGAATGATGGGTTCGGAGCCGATCCCTCGGCTCCGACTCGGCACGCTTATGCCAAAGAGCGAAGTCTCTTATTGGCTGAGCTTACTATATCCCAGGATGCACCACTGCCAGTCCCCCAGATCTCGTTTGCCGCTTCCCTGCAAAGACGTGGTCTCGAGCTGGCTGGGCTGAGTAGCTTTTATTAACTACTTTTTCTGTCAGTTTTTTGCTCTTTTATATCACAAAAGCCGTTTTAACGGCTATCGCTGCCTTTGTGTACGTTTGAGTTGTGAAATTTGTTGTGTGTGATTGGGTTGAGTTTGTTTCGGCCCCCCTTACAATCCAGGGCCTTTTCGGTCAACCTTTGTAACTGAAGCTTTTAGTGGTTTAAAGTTCCGGTCATTACAGCTAAGGTTGTGTTTTACACTATTACTGTAAGCCTTGGGTTTTTGTCACAAGCGAATCTATAGTTGTTAAATTTCCTGTCAGAAATTGTTTAACATCATGTCTCAAACCCCTAGGCCTTCGGCTTTAAAAATGTTCTAAATGTGCTTTTAAGATGTCTGTTACTGATGACCATCTACTTTGTGTATATTGTTTAGGGGCAAAGCACTTGCAGGAGTCATGCAGCGTATGTCACGCTTTTTCCTCAAGGGTCCTCCAGGAGAGGAAAAATAAATTGATTCTCAAGGGGTTAATTAAACCCTCTTTTGAAGAAGCCTTGTCTTCCTCTCCGGCTCCTGCCAAAGAAAGGGCTTCGGTTCCGACCAGTCCGTCGGATCCGACTGCCAAGAGACCTAGACAGGCCTCTCCTTCGGCTCCAAAGACTTCGGAGCCGAGGTCGAACGGTCTGCCTCGATGCCTCCAGTATCGACTCCTCGGCTTCGGAGCCGATGGCTGGGGCATCGAGGCGGGTCACCTTCGCCGGCTCCACTGCTCTCGGAGCCGACAAGAGGCGCCCGCTCAGACACTTCCTCCTCGGCGCCGAAGTCTACCTCGGCACCGATGGAATCTGGTGTGTGTTTCCTCGGCGCCGATTCTCATCGAGTCGCCGAGCCGGTCCCCTAGTCCCTTGGGGCCGAGGGAGAGGTCTTCTCGAACCCGTTCTGTTTCCTCTCGGTCTTTGAGAATGTCGGATTCTGATATAGACAGGGTGCTCCAAAGACTTTTCCAGTCCCCAGTCTTCCAAAATTTGTTTCGGTTCCGACCCAGTTGGCTTCGGAGCCGATGACCATGACCCACCCCATTGCCATTCCTCCTCCGACTGCTTCGGCTCCGGGAGCAGGTGCTCTTGGAGCCGGTGGAGATCTCAGGGTCGGCTCCGACCCTTACTCCAACCCGGGCCCTCGGGTCCGAGTTTGGTACGCGGACTTCTTCGGCTGGACCCGAGGGTGATGTTTCGGGACCTATGCTTTCGGTTCCGAGCCTCCCTCTCGGTGCTTCGGCTGCGGGACTTCCGTCTACCATCATGGCCTCGGAGACCGGACACTCCCAGGATTCTGGGGGTCCGGCTTTCAGGGCCATGAGGAGTGCCTTGGCCAAATCCTCTTCGGCCATCTCTCCGGTTTTACCAGCACCTTCCCTGGGCGTGGAGACTGGGTCTTTGGCAGTTCCCCTGTCCGTAGCCAGCGGAGCCCCGAGGCCTGAGGTTACCCCAGTGGGGTTCCCTCCTCCTGAGGGTTCTTCGAGTTGTCTTCAGAGGAACCCCAAGGAAGAGATCGTGCAAGAGGAAGCACGTGGACTCCCCGAGTCTATTACATCGGACACTGATATGGATGATGCGGAGGGGTCCCCTAAGTCGCCCTCGGATGATGTCTCTTTGCAGACATCTTAGAGATCCTCAAACAACGAGGCGGCTGGATATCCAAACCCCCCCTCTGCGGACGAATCAGTGCTCCTCAAGGCCTTTGGGGCTCAGCCCTCCGCCTCCTGGGTGTCTCCGCCCTTCGAGCTTCTGGATTTAGTTTGTCGGGCGTGGAACATCCGGATACCGTGGAACCAGTCCCTTCTCGTCCAAACAAATTTTTATCTGCTCCCCGAGAAGGAGTTCCTTACTAAAGGCGTGGCTGTAGATGCCATGGTGGTGGCATCTGCTACACAACAGGACGTGGCAGAGGCTTCAACGTCCATCCATCCTCCTAATAAGGAGTCTAGGAGTATGGATAGGTACGGGAAGCGCACCCTGACTTCAGCGGCCTTTACCTTAAGGTCTCTGAATTATTTGGCACATTTTACCAGGCTTCAGAGGGATCTGGTCAAGGAGTTGTCAGATTCGCTCTCGGGTAACCTACCTGAGCAGCTAGCCCAGTCCGTTAGCTCTCAGTTGGCTATCCTTACGTCAATTGCTAACTCGTCCATGAGGCTCATTTCCTATGCGGCCGAAGGGGCGGTAGAGCGGCAGACACAGGCGTGGCTCTCACGTAGACAAGCCTGGCTCCGCTTGTGTCAGTTTCGGAGGCCTTCAAGTCTTCCTTCGCCGACGCTCCCTTTGATGGGTCCTCATTGTTTGGACCCAAGGTGAAAGACACCCTTACCCGCTGTGAGCAAGAGGGAAAAACGTTATCTGCCGTAGGGGCCCGTTATTCCACTCCCTTTCGGCCTTACCCCAAGGCCAAAGGAGGGGGGAAATGTGGTTCAAAATCTCGCAAGTTTTTCTCCCAACAGCAGGAAGATTCCCGTCCAGAGGCAGAGGGCGGGAAATTTTTCAGGGAGACGCCGTCCCAGAGGCGGCAGAGGGCCCGCAATTCTGGAGACCGCGAGTCCTTTCATGGCTCTTCAGCCTCCCACACGACATGAGGGATTGCCCGGCTGTGCTGCTCGAGCCAGTCGGGTGTCGTTTCGCCAAGCACCTAAAAGCCTGGGAGTCAATCACTCAGGACAGATGGGTGCTTCGGATAATTGCCGGAGGTTACACCATCCCATTCAAATACTCACCCCCTCCGTCCAAGAGAATCCCGGACCCACCACCCAGTCAAAGGGAAATAGCAGCCGCAGAAGCTTTAAAGCTGCTAGAAAAAGGAGTCATCCAACCGGTCCCCACAGACCAGATCGGATCAGGAAATTACTCCAGGTTCTTTTTAGTGCCAAAAAAGACAGGGGACCTGAGACCAATATTGGATCTCAGCAGACTGAACCAATCCGTCTCGAAATCCAAATTCCGAATGGTCACGTTGCAATCCATTCTCCCGTTGTTGGAGAAGGATGTTTGGATGTGCTCCATAGACCTCAAGGACGCCTATTATCACATACCGATACATCAGGCGTCCAGAAGGTATCTGCGCTTCAGCCTGGGAGTCAGTCATTACCAATTTTGTGCGCTGCCCTTTGGTCTCACCACAGCCCGAGGGTGTTCACCAAGTGTTTGGCAGTAGTGACAGCTCACCTGAGGAGTCTTGGATTCCAAGTGTTTCCCTATCTCGACGACTGGCTCCTGACTGCCACCACCAAGCATCTACTAATGGACAACCTCAAAGCCACCATCTCTCTGGGTGTTTCCCTAGGGATTACATTCAATTGGTCAAAGTCTGTCTTGCTGCCCTCTCAGCGCATAAAGTTTATAGGAGCAGAGATAGACTCAAGATTGATGCGTCTTTCTTCCTGCCGAAAGGATCCGAACTTTACAGGGCCAAGTTCAAGCTCTGATCTCGAGATCCAAAGCCCCAGCCAGGATGGTCCTACAGGTTCTAGGCTCAATGTCTGCCACGGTACTTTTAGTTCCTCTAGCAAGGTTACACATGAGGATTCTTCAGTGGCTCTTGTCAACTCAATGGTCCTTTCAGGATCTTCCCCTCAATCACCACATCATGATTACGGAAATATGCAAAAGGGACCTTCGCTGGTGGCTTCAAACATCCAACTTGGATCAGGGAAAACCCTTTGTTCTCCCCCCTCCAGTGGTTACCCTGACGACAGATGCCTCCCAGATAGGGTAGGGGCATTGTCTGGGCAGGCTAGTTCAGGGCTCCTGGCTTCCGGACGAAGCTCTTCTCCACATCAACGTGTTGGAAATGAGGGCTGTACTTCTATCCCTACAGGACTTACACAAGTTTCTTCCTCAGGGCATCATCGCCATCCACACAGACAACATGTCGGTGGTTTGGTATCTGAACAAACAAGGAGGGACCAGATCGTATCCCCTTTGCAGAGAGGCCATGAGAGTGTGGGAATGGGCTGTAGATACCAACCGCTTCTTGGTAGCGACCCACATCCCGGGAAAGTCAAATATATTGGCGGACAAATTAAGCAGGACAATTCTCTCTCCTCACGAATGGTCTCTAAACCGCACAGTAGCAGCCCAGGTTTTCAAGAGATGGGGGACGCCATGCTGCGACCTATTTGCAACTCCACAAAACACCAAGTGCCAAAGGTTCTTCTCCTTGATTCCACATCAGGAAGTACCAGCCATGGATGCTCTAGCACAACCTTGGCCAACAGGGCTACTTTATGCCTTTCCTCCAATACCACTCCTTCCCAAAGTTATTCAAAAAGCTTCTCAACTAGGGTCTTCAATGATTCTGATTGCCCCATACTGGCCTCGTCAGATATGGTTTCCTTACCTAAAAAAGCATGCAGTGGACGATCCGTGGACCTTAGACCTGATCCCGGATTTGCTAATCCATCAGTCGGGACATTGGCATCAGTCCCTTCAATCTCTGAAATTGACAGCTTGGCTCCTCCACTTCCAACCTTAGTTAGAAGTCACACACTAGACCCGGAAGTTGTTCACATTTTATATTCGGCCCACAAACCCACCACTAACAAATTGTACCTCAGTAAGTGGAAGAGGTTTGCTATCTGGGCTCAACTCAAGGGCTTAGACCCTATCACTGCTCCTGTCCCAGAGGTTTTGAAATTCTTAACATCCCTGTTTAATCAGGGATCTTCTGTCTCAACTATTAAAGTTCAACTAGCTGCTATCTCTAAGTTCCATGAATCCACGGATCCTCCTTTGATGAGCAGCAGACTATGCAAAACATTCATTAAAGGTGCGAGTCTGTTAAGACCACCAGAATTTCATCCTGCACCTCCGTGGGATCTTGATTTGGTGCTTCGCGCATTAACATCCCCCTTTTGAACCGGCTGCTACATGCGAATTAAAATATCTGTCTTGGAAAACGGCATTCTTAGTGGCTATTACTTCGGCAAGAAGAGTCTCAGAGCTTCAAGCCCTGTCTATTAAACCACCGTATTTGATTTTCCACAAAGATAGAGTATCACTCAGGCCTAATCCATCCTTTGTTCCAAAGGTCTGCTCTAGTTTCTGTCTTCAACAATCTCTAGAACTACCAGTTTTCTTTCCGAAATTCTCTAATGAAGCAGAATACACTCTCCATAAATTGGATGTTCACAGGCAATTACGTTTTTATTTAGACAGGACTCAGCAACTTCGTAAGTCAGACCAGTTGTTTGTGTCCTTCTCAGATAATAAATTGGGCCAAACCATCACGAAAGCTACAATCTCAAAATGGATCAGAGATTGCATAACTCAGGCCTATTCTTCTTCGAATAAACATCTTACATCATCTATCAAAGCTCATTCTACCAGAGCTATGGCTACTTCTATAGCCTTTCATTCCAAGCTCGCTATATCGGAAATTTGTGCTGCGGCTACTTGGTCCAACCCGCACACTTTCATTTCCCACTACAAATTGGATGTGGCATCTAAAGGACGAGCATCATTTGGTTCCACGGTACTCAGGAGTGTTTTCCAGTGAGCCACCCAGGATTCAGGTGCTAGGGACGCTGTCCCATCATTCAGAATGTAGGCGAGATAGGATCACATAACATCTTTTAGTTATGTACTCACCATAACTTCAGATGTTTGGGATCCATCTCGCCTACATTCCTGATACCCACCCGCCTCCCCCCTGCCTTGCAGATCAGAAGAGATGGAACGGTTTTGAGCTCCACTGTTTTTATCTTGTTTCATCTGACGATGTTATATAAGCAGGGTATGCATGTGTGCATGTATGCGGACAAACTAGATCTGGGGGACTGGCAGTGGTGCATCCTGGGATATAGTAAGCTCAGCCAATAAGAGACTTCGCTCTTTGGCATAAGCGTGCCGAGTCGGAGCCGAGGGATCGGCTCCGAACCCATCATTCAGAATGTAGGCGAGATGGATCCCAAACATCTGAAGTTATGGTGAGTACATAACTAAAAGTTTTACATCTCCGTGTGGATTTTATAGTTTTGGTGAAGTGAAGACGGCTGAGATCTGTTCGTACATGGTTGTTTGAACTGTGACAGGACTTATTCGAGTCATTGGTTTGGTATTTACTGCCTGGAATATTTTGCTCTGCTTTCTCCTTTTTGTACTTAAGCTTTTTATATCATAAAATGTTTTATGCTAATGATAATAAGAACAATAAAATGTTTTACTTGCATTTACTTTTTCCCCCTTTTAGTGTCCTTCTAAAAAACAATGACGTAAAATAGGGTATATGCTTTACAGTTCACTCACAAATTTAAGAAAGTCAACAAAGTCCAGTTATTTTCAGCCTCTTTTTTCTTGCAAAGCCATATTTCACAGATGGGATTGATGCTTCATAGTCTCCCAAGTAGTCACTATTTTAAGTGCTGCTGATCTTCTTCCTGGTCATCTCCATCTGCCAGCACCAGACTCTGGTTTAAGTCCAAGTTACTCGTCATTCTTCTCATCAACTCTGGTGCTTTTTTCTGTCTCTCTCATATTTTCTTTGGAACATTGGAAAAGGTTTCACTGGCAAAGTCTAAGAACTTTAATTTCAGATGAATAAAAAGCATTCTCAGATGAAAAACAGCTTGTATGCTTTCAAAAAACATTTATTTTTAGCCCTAACTTTTTGGTGGATAAACTTTTTATTTCCTCCTTAGCCTGTTCTACATTAAAAATATATATTTGATCCTCTGGAAAAATACTCTGAAGACAGGTGGATACAGCAACTTGAATCTTACACCTGCCTCTCAACATTTACTTACTGTGGGGATACATTTGCTTCTGTTCTCCCTTATATACAGTGAATAATCATTTTCTTCAAACATTCTGCTCTCTCCAGTTTTTAATACTTTGCCCTTCTGCTTGAGTTTTGTCAGGATCAACTCTTTCTGCTGATATGATAGTATCTTTAGTAATGTAGTTCTTGGTTGCTTTCTCATAGCCTGGTTTGGAGCATACACTTGATGGGCCCTTTCATCAAATTATGGTGTGGAACACCAGTCTCGTTGCTTATCTGTGCTTTCAAAAATTAATAGTCTGCTCCTACCAGTTTTTCTGGTACATTAGAAAATCTCATGTTTTTTCTGTGTGCTCTGTCTTCTAACACTACTATTTTTGAAACAGCTCTTCTTGAGAAGACTCATACTCAGCCAGCTTTTATTCATTTCATCCTCTGATTTTTGCAGTCGTGTCAGTTCATCTGAACAACTAGTTAAAGGATCGTCTCTACTTTTTCCAGCCTTTTGTTATTTGAGTTGATATATTCCATTAATGTTTCATTTAATCACATCTGAGTACATTTGATTTATTTTTTACTCCAGATTAGTAGAAGCTATCTCATGGTCCAGAGTTGAAGCTTGAATTGCTTTGCTAAACAGCTGCAGAATCCTTCCAACACCGTGTTTTCTCTTCACCTTTTCTGGCTGATTTTCTTTCAGGATTTCCAAATTTCATCTTTGCTAGCATCCGCACAGTGTACTTACTAGCCAGTAACTGAATTTTACCCCAAAATAGTTTCAATGACACTCCTTTTTCTCAGTTTATGTTTTTATACTGGGAGCACTGAAGTTTAGCTGTTGTTCAATGTGCAACCATCTTGGAAGTCCATTGCCATTCTGTTCTGTACCCTGCCATTGCAATGGAGTATGATCAATCACTAGGTTAAAGTATCTACCTGCCAGGTGGTAATTTAAAGAATAAAATGTACAGTTCAGAGCTAAGCATTCCCATTCAATGATTAAGTGATCAAGTATTATGAATCAAAAATCATTAAATTTCAACTAATGTGGTATACATGATACTTCTCTTCTTGAATATCCTGGTATAATACATCTCCAAATCTATGTGTGACTCTATTATATATAAAGCAAATTCCTTCATAACATCAGGAATCGCTGACACTGGTTTATAACATAATATTATTTTCAATGTATTAAATGCTGTTATCTACCACAAATGACCATTGGGCTGTGACAGGAGTTTTTCCTTTTCTGAGATCTGTAAAAGGACAGAGAATAGTTGCAAAATGAGGTAAACATTTTTCTGTCGTATCCAGTTAGTCTAAGAAAAGCCTTTGATTGTCTTAACAAAGGATACAGACCAGTATTCTATACTCTCTGGGACAGATTCAATAAATCCTACACTAAGTATACACAATATGTATTCAAGAACATTATAGGTTCATAGGTTCATACTAGGCTATCTGCCCTAGGGCATTTATAAGCCTAGCCAGAGTGTGTTTGGCTTTCGCCACCCATTTCAAAATTAATTTTGCTATTCCCTTTTTCGAGGTTAGTATACTGTGCCTCTGTCTAACAGTGACACAGAAGTGATACCCGGGGTAAACCTACAATCTCCTATCCACTCATCAAGATTCCTCTTGAAGAAAGTCAATGAGGGACTCTGCCTAACCTGGACTGGGATTTTATTCCAGAGTGAAGGAAGCCTCTGGGTTATGAATCTGTCCCTCCAGCATGTCCTATTTATTTCAGTGCTGAGGTTCAAGTCTCTCGAGTGCGTAGCTCGATGGGATTTGGATTTTCTGAGGTGCAGCATGTCCATTAATTCCGGGTTGGACATGGCTTTATACGTCAGGCACAGATCGCTTCTGAGCAGGCGGTATGCCACTGAGTAGAGCTGGAGTTTCTTTAACCGGGCAGCATATGGCATCTGTTTGAGCCCTTTGATCCTCTTGGTGAGGTACTTTTGGGGTCTTTCCAGTTGCTGCAGGTGTCTGGTAAGGTACATCCCAAAAGGGGCATTGTACTCAATTATGGGCCTGATGAGGGATGAGTAGAGAGGCACGATGACCTCCCCTGATCAGCTGTGAATCCCTTCATGATTAGGTGGGCTATATAAAATGTTCTTCTAACCACTTTGGCCACGTGGTTGTCAAATGAAAGATTGCTATCAACTTGGGTCCCCAGGTCCCTAATTACTTTTGTACTTAATGGATTACCATCTATGTGGTAATTTGTGGGCACTTTGTTTTTGCCAAAGGGGATGACTATACACTTTTTGGTGTTTAGCTTGAGGCCATGGCTCTGGCACCAGTTGTCTGTTTCTATGAGGCCCTTTTGGAGGATGCTTGTGTCAGCTGGAGAGTTGATTATGGCGCCCAGTTTGCAGTCATCTGCGAACTGTGTCAGCCACAGTCCTTCCGTGTTGGCCTGTACCGCCGAGAAATATATACCGGACAAGAGAGGTCCCATGACTGAGCCTTGTGGGGCGCCACTTGTAACTGTTTTGGAGTCTGACATGGCTCCAGCAATTCCAACCATGTGGGTTCTATCCTTGAGCCAGTTTGCAACCCATCTAGTGACATAGGGGTTTATATTTAAGCTGGTGAGCTTATCTATAATGCCCGAGTGGGGTATTGTATCGAAGGCTTTTGTGAGGTCCAGGTAGGCTGTGTGGACCACCTTCCCCTCGTCAATGGCCTTGGTGACTGTTTCAAAGAAATCAACCAGGTTTAAGAGGCAGGATCTGCCCTTAACAAATCCAAACTGGGTAGGATCCAGTGTCTGTAGGTCCCCAATATCTTTATTTATGAGGTCCATGATGATCCTTTCCGTAGCTTTGCAGACCAAGCTAGTCAGGCTTATGGGGCGATAGTTTCCAGGATCCGTTGAGGCACCACCTTTGTGGAGAGGGACCACTGTTGCTGTACGCCACTCTTTGGGTACATATCCTGTAGTAAGGCTGAGATTGAACAGTAGTTTTAAGTTTGGGTTTAGCTCTTCTTGGAGTTCATGTAGGACGCAGCCCAGGACACCATCTGGTCCCATTGACGCTGTGTTTTTTGCTTTGGAGAGGGCGGCTCTTACCTGAGCATCTGAGATGTCAGCGGGGCAGCATTCTGCTGGGATAGATATTTGCCCTTTTGGTGTGGGGGGGGCGTTTGCGCTGAACCTGTCAGCTAGGATGTTGGCAATGTCTGTGGGTTCGGTGTATTTTTTGTCATTTTGGACTAATTCTGAGCATATCTGAGAATTCCCACCCAGGTTCCTAACATAACTAAAGAAAGCCTTGTGATTATCCTTAGTGTCCTGTGCAATTTTTCTCTCGAAGCTGGCCTTAGACGATTTTATGAGTGCCCATAGTTTGTTGCTAATACTGATCAGAGATGACTTCCCTTTTTGGGATTTTGCTCTATCATGTAGTAGCTTCCTCCTTCTATTGTATAGTTTGTTTATGGCTGGGGTCCAGCAGACAGGACGTCTGCCTTTGGAGGATTGGGGCTTGGTTTTATTTGGGATTGCATGATCCATGCATTCCTAAAGGTGGTTATAGAATGCGTTTATAAAGGATTCTGTGGTCTGGGCTGTATTCTCCACAGGCCCAGGGGCTTTGAAGGATTCCACCTCGGTTTTGAGGACTGTGAAATTTGCTTTAGAGAAGTTTTTCACTGTGGTTTTCTGGGCAGGGGGTGGGGTTGAGATGTGACTATCCAGTGAGATTAGTTTATGGTCTGATCTTACCAGTGAGGGATACACTTCTGGTCTGGAGTATAGAGTCCCCATGTTGGTGATGATCAGGTCCAGTATGTTTTCCCCTCTTGTGGGAGTGATAAGTTGTTCCATAGCATTTGAGTTTATAAATTCTAGGAACCTTTGGGCTAGGGTGTTGGAGCTAGACTAATGCTCCCAGTCTATGTTTGGGTAGTTGAAGTCGCCCAATATAATGGTGTTTGGAGAGACCTTCATATTTTCCAGTGTTCTCAGGAAGGCCGAGTGGGGTTCCTGGGTTTGGGAGGGTGGTCTGTAGCAGGCTATAAACTAGAAGACAGTTTTACCCACTGTTAGTTGCACATGGATAGTCTCTGATGCTTCATGCTGTGCCACCAACCTGGAGGTGTGGGTATCTTTGATGAATATTGATACTCCCCCTCCTTTTGTGGTTCGGTCCAAGTTTTGGGGCCGAAAAGCATGGTATGAGGTATAACCTGGTAGTGCTGGGGTGCTCTCGGGAGCCTTGAACCTGTTTTCTGTTACTGCACAGATATCGGTGTTCTCCATGCTAAGGAGAGCTTTGAGTGCGTGCATCTTGAGGTTTAGACTTCTGGCGTTGAGTAGCATTACTCTTAGTTTCTTATCCCTTGTGATACCTATGGAGGTGGGTTTGTCTTTTGAGCCTTGCCTAAAAAAGGCACTATGGGGGTAGCAAGAGCCTTTGTCAATATCCAAAAGCCCAGGGCTCTCAGGTGCAAGTCGTCCCTAGCGAAGCATCGTGGCTTGTCGAGCATGTCATGCCAGGCTGACAGGCATTGGATCCGCTTTGAATGACACCAATACTTAAGCCAATTGTTGAAATTGATCATCTTGTCTTCATATTGTGGCATCATTCTTGGTGAGGGTAAGATGCTACTCAAGGTCAGGGTCATCTGGCCTGGGCTACATGCTCAGAGAGCTCCTCTATGTCTCTTTTCATGTAGTCCAGGGAGGTACGTCTCAGGTCATTCACACCAGCATGGACAATGACTGAGTCATATTTGTACTTGCCTTGGAGTGACCTGAGTGCTTGTGTTATGTGGCGGATCCTGGCGCCTGACAGGCAGCTCACCGTGACCTTCTCCTTGTTCAGCCTGGTGAGCGGGACGTCAGTGTGCCTGATGATAGAGTCACCTATTACAAGTGTATCGGGTGTGTTGTTTAGCCTTAAGGGATGTGACTGTTTCGCACACTGGCCTTGTGGGCTATGTGTTGCACGTGTTTTGTTTTTACATTATTATCACTTTTTTGTGCTTTCTAGTCACTCAGAAAGATTACACTGAATGTACATGTATTCTACGCTTTGTGGTTACCTTTATGAATCTGTCAACATTTAAAGCTGAAGTAATATCAGTAGGAAAACTAAAATTAGGAGGAAGAAGGTGTGAGTTATGTCTGTGTTGTATGTTTACTCAGAATGGTGTACACTTAGTGCATGCCTAGTGTAGGCATTATTGAATCCCAAGGTCAATCTTTCCTAGTTCTGATTTTACTACCCCTTCCTATAAAGTATTCAGAATATTTGGATTCTACCATGTCCAATTTATTCTTCTTAGCATTCTCAATGAAGCTTGTTGCCTTACAGTCTAATACAGCATGCTCTTATGATATGTGAGAATATACAGCAGTATATTATGAGTGGGGCTTTAATACTTTATCCATCTGTCTGAAAAGTTGTTGGTACTTGATGTAGGCTGAATGGCAGCACTGCGTAATAAAATAAACCTTCTGGATGTTACAAAAACTGCATTTTGTTTAGCAAAGTGGAAAGCATCATCTGCTGTATCTGTCATGTCTAATGTTCCACAGTTTCTGTATTATCTTGTCAATTCTTGATATGGGATGGTTAAAGCAATTACAAAATCTGATATTTTATCATGTTCTGAAAGAATCACAGTTGAACTGCTCAGTTCATTATTTGTTTTTTCTATTAGTCCTAATTTGGACATCTTTTTACTCTGTAAGATAGAAGTCTAACCTCCACTCTGTGTGTTGCCTGCATTATATTCTATCATTTTAGTTCTTGCAGGCATTTCTGTGGGTACTCCTTGATTTCTTAGTAGACATTTTTTCATTTCTTTATTATGTACTTTTAACAAACAATTCTCTGCCTGTACTTCAGGTAGAGATTCTGTGGTCTCTCTTGTCTGAATTTCAGCTTGCAAGCTAACTACAAAATGTAATGCTTATTTGCATGGCTTTAGTACATAAATATGATAGAGATACTATATTATTTTCTTTCTTGGTTGTCTACCTTTGTAGTTCACTGCATTTAGTCTTTAAATCACCTAAAAGGATCTTGCCACTGAGCAAGAAATGCATTCATCATGAAAGGTACTAATTCTGGTACATGAGACCCTGGGTTAAGTTCTTCAGGTTGGGGATACTTACTATAGCCTTGTTCTTGCATCCCTTGTGCTTTCTGTATGAGCTCCTTTATTATGGAGATAACCAGCTTTAGTCTAATCTGTAAATTAATGGTCTAGCACACTTATAAATGGCATGTTCTCTTCTTTCCAAGTCTCTTTACCAATATCTAGCAGACATATGGAGTGACTGCCATGTAAGAGACAAATGGAGTAAACCCAACTAAAGCTTATGACATTTCTCTTATCATGAACAGTAAGAAGGGTGACAGCTGGTTCCAGTCCTTTGCCATCTGCATCAGTGAATTTTTGTAACACAGTCTTCAGTGTTTTATTAAAAGTTTCTACTAAAGCATCAGCCTGAAGATAATAATTGCTTAACCTCAAAGCACTGACTCAGCTGATGCAACATCTTTGGCATAAAGGGTGTGCCTTAGTCAATAAATACTTCTGCAGTGATATCAACTCTGGAAATAATAGTACCGATTGTCTAGCAATAACAATAACATCAGCATTGCATAATGGTATATATTCTGGAAATTGTGCAGCATTGTACATCATTACTAGTATGTACTGACATCCATTGCTACTTTTTACTAGCCTTCCTACAATGTCTATAACAGTGCCTCCAAATAATACATCTATAATAGGCACTGGGATTGATGTACTCCTAAGTCTAGGTAGGGTTGCAGTCTTTTTACATACAAAACAATAGCAACCAACATATTCTATATGTTTCATAATACCGAATCAATAAAATCTGACTAACATTCTTAACTTACTTTTGTTGATCCCTAGGTGACCTCCAAATATGTGACTATGTTATCATTTCATTACTGTTGTCCTATAAGGTTTTGCCACTAACAACGGATGTAGAATTTTTTCCCTATCTTTACATAAGAGAGCGTATTTAAACTCAAATCTGGCAAAGTGACACAGCTGTCCACATCTGAAGCAAGTTAATTCATTACTTGTTACTTTTTATTTCACAGGAGGCTGCATAATATTTACTGCAACTTTAGATTTACAAGCAGACAATTCAGTTTTAGATGTGTTATTAACTAATAAGTGTGATAATTAAATCTCTTTGCAGTATGTCTATTCTGAAACTACTAGGTAATGAACTTTTTAATCTGTCTACTGCTACAGTTTATAAAATGTTTATTTTACTATTAATATCAGGATCTAACCAAAGCTTTATAATGTGCTTTAACGTAGACATCTGAGTTTTTACCAGTTTGTCAGTATTAAAAATCCAGTTGTGAAATTTTACAGCTTGTACTTCAGAAGTTACCCCTGCCCTTTTAACAGTTCCTTTTTAAGATTTTCATAGTCAGTATAATCCTTGTGCGTGTAGGTTTTTAACTCTTCCTCTGTCAGCTGGGAAGAAAGTAGTTTCAGCTATTTGGTGGCATGCAGTATTAAAGTTAGTAAATATGACTCAGCATCATCCTCATTTCCTTACTTCTTATGGGCAGGTGCAGTTCTTGGGGTAGCAGCTATATTAAGCAGGCCCAATAATTGCTGTTGCAGCAGCGTTAGCTTCTGATTACTCTCCATATGGGAGCATACCAAGGTTTTTAATAATTCTTCCATAGTTTTAAAAATTACAAAGGAGGAAAATCCAATACCTGTCCGAGCAATGACCACCCACCACATAACAGCAGCAAATCATCTCAGACAATCCAGAGAATTAACAACACAGAGATAATCAGATTATTTTAGTAAGTCCTTAGCTAAACTGCCCGTACATGCTTAACAAGTGTTAAGTCTTTAAAACGTCTTAGAGGCATAAATATGAAAAAAAGATTTACTAGAAGAATGAAATGAGAAGTTTTCCCACTTGGCTTTGCACAATAGTATTTACACTGTTTGCATATTTACAAAGCATGGCGGGTTTACAGTCATTGGATATAACTGTATCAGAAAGGCTCATTCTTCACAGCCATTCCAGCAGCCAGGATGCAAAACCAAACTCTTGGTTGCGTGCCTTAGTTAGGCCATCCTTCCAGCTTCACAGACTTCTTCAGCCTAACTTCTGTCAGGTCCTATCTACAATAAACCCCATCTGGATCATGCATCTCCAAGAACCATAAATTTCCAGACGGATTCTCCTGTGCTATCCTATGATGATTATCCCAGTAAAGGAGCCAACATTCAGCTTTTCTGGTTCCAAAATATAATCCTTTTTCCATTTAATGCAACTAATTGCCTAACTCATATGAGAATTTCAAGACACTAGGCACAAGGCACATTTAAAGACACATTCCACATGTTTACCAAAAAGATGTTACAGTATATATATGTGTGTGTGTGTGTATGTATGCCTGTATATATATATATATATATATATATATATATATATATATACACACACACACACACACACACACACACACACACACACACACACACACACACACGTTTAATATATATTTGAAATCCTACAGAGCAAGAAATTTCTTCCATGCATATTCCATTCATTCAATTAATTTGTTTCCCAGACTTCCTCTTCCTTCTGAACATACCTCAGTTGCTTCTTTCTGGGCAGTATTGGAGGTGTCCCTTCCCTAAGCATGCCTACCGATTTTCTAGGGGCAGAGCCCTGAGATTCTCTGTCTTGGGGCTGTAGAGTTTAATATTTGATGGGGAGAGGTAAAGGGGCAACTGAAACTACCATATCATCAGTCCCTGGCTGAAGAATACAATATGCAGTGATATCATTGTCCATGAGACATGCATGTGCTGGTTTTGTGGTGGATGTTTGTCACTCTCCCTGATCTTCAGGTGGGAGCATGTGAAGTTCCTGGTCTCTACCAGTGGTTGTGCTGGTGAAGTTTATATCCTCATTCTGGGATAAGAGAATTTTTGCTGCCCACTTCATCTATCTACCTGAAAGTCCATTATCATAATAGCCATTTATCTTCCCCTTGCAAACAACCTGACACATATTGAAAACATCCTAGAATGGGCCTAATCCATTTTTTTATCAGTAAACTATTATACTTGGTGACTTTAACCTTGACTGGCTTACCTGTTCCTCTAACTCTACCATCAGCTTTATTAACTTATATGCCTTCACCCAAAATATTACGCAGCCGTCATGCATTGATAAGGTCATCAACAGGCATTCCTTACTTGACTGAAGTCTAACCAACAAATCCAGTAATAGTTATGATACTGGTTGTCTCCCTGATTCTCTAAGTGACCACTACCCAACCTGTCTTTTCAGAAGACTTGCACATAGTACCCACAATGTTACATTCTACTATGTACATAATAAAAAACAGTTTTCCCCTCCATATTCAACACGCTTTTACGAGAATATGATTGATCGCCTCTAAAAACCCTTCAATTGGATCTCACAGTATAGTAATTTAATAATGCTTTCCTGCAACTTTCCTACAAGTACTTAACCTTGCTCCAATCAGGAAAATTCATGCTAAATCCAAATAACTTCCTTAGTTTTCTAAAGAAACTATTCTTCTATTTAAGCAAAGGGAAAAGCCCGGACCCTTTTTCACAAAAATAAAAATAAAATCAATTATGCATCCTGCCAACAGCTCAAAAATCAAGCCGAAAAGCAAATTAAACAAAACAAAAAAACTTACTTTCAAACATGTCAACTGAAATACCAAAATAACCCCCAAAGATTCTGACAAACAATCAACCTCCTTCTTAACCCCAGAAAACCTACCACTCCATTCCCAACAACTAACTACCTTACAGACTGTATAGCTACTCAATTCAATACCCACTTTCTCAACTCAATAACCTCATTACTTAATACAGACATTTCCTCACTTTCCATACCCACTTGCTGATCTCAACACTTCTTTCTCCCTTAAACCAATCTAAACTAGTTATATATAAAATTACCTGAGTAAATTAAAACCTTATACTCTTGCTACAGATCACTTACCAGGTAAATTTCTAAAACTTGCTGCTACATCCATCTCTTACCATATATCTGTACTAATTAACCACTCTATCTCTGAACAGTATGTTGCTCTTCTTTGGAAAATATCCCATGCCATAACCCTTCACAAAGGAGGTCCCTCCACTGACCTTTCCAGCTACAGACCTATAGCCATTCTTTCACCAGTAGCCAAAATCTTAGGAAAATGTCTACATAAACAGAATTAGATTACTTCTTTAAGAACAACCTACTGTCTAATACTCAACATGGCTTTTGCCCCAAACATAGTACTAACACCTCTCTTATACATTTTACTAGTACTGTAAATCACCTCAAAAACAAAAACCACCTTGTCTCTGCCACCTTTCTTGATATGCCAAAAGCCTTTGACACTGTATATCATCAAATACTCCTCAGCGAACTTGCCTCTTTCAGTTTCAGCACTGAAACCCTATGCTGGTTTCATAGTTATGTATCTAACCAGAAACCAGCCGCGTTATGGGATAATAAACTTTCTCCCCTACTACCCATTACTGTTGGTGTCTCACAAGGTTCCATTCTTAGCTCACTACTTTTTATTATTTTTACTAATGATCTTTGTTCTATAGCCAAACCTGCCTCCATCTTTCAATATGCAGATGCTGTTTCCCTCATCTGTTGCGCCCCCACCTTAAATGAAAATAAAACTCAGATTGACCTTCATAGCATTGAAAAATACTTATCAGATCACCAACTCATTTTAAATCCTAACAAAACCAAGCTTGTGGTCTTTTCCAATTCCTCCATAAAAAACAAACAAGCGCCTCTGTCTATCTTTTCCTCGAATGGCACAGAAATTGAACCCGTAGAACAAACTTCTCGGTGTTACTCTAGACAACAGCCTGAGATTCGATAGACATATAGCATTAACAATCAAAAAAAGTCCACATAAAACTTGGTGCTCTTTATAGGGCTAAACCATATCTAACTAATCCTGCCAGAGTTGCCACAGCTAGGACTCACCTTCTATCCACCTTCTTTACTGTTCACAAATATTCACCAACCTTCGTAAATCAGACTTGAATAAACTCGAATCTTGTTATAATAAAATAGATAAATTTGCTGCCAATCTCCCCCATAGATCACATCATTGTACTGCCCTACACCATCTAAACTGGATAGAACTCCCTAACTTACTCACTCTCAATCAGCTAATAGTTGCCCACTCTGTTATCCATAAACCAGACTACTGTCCAGCTCTATCTGACCTTGTACAATCCTACACTAATCTCACCTCACTCAGGTCAGCAGATAAAATATTGCTCAAAGTTATCAAAACCCATAAATTTCATGGTGATTCATTATACAGCCACACTATAGCCAAATCTTAGAATTCTCTTCCTCAGCATATACTATCCATTCCTGATACTCAGAACTTCAAACAGCTCCTAACAGAATACTTTTCAAATCACTGATTATGTTCCTGCACTTCCTCTGGCTAAGCTATTCCTACCCTGCTTTGCTGTCTCCTCTTATTTTTCCACACTCTTAGCTCTTAGCCTGTGAAACTTTCCAAAATTCAGACTTATATTTTCAATTATCACACTACTACTTTAAAAAAAATAACTCTGAGTTGATATGTTGATAAGCATGTAATTTTTATCTCTATTAAAATTATATGTACATTCTGACTTTTGATCTTGTCCTGTCTTAATATATTGTACCATGGATTATTTCATCATTAACATTTGTAATTTTACTTATTTGTACCATGAATTATTTTATCATTAACATTTGTAACTTTACTTATTGTACCATGTTTATATTATTACCAACTGCGGTGGTGGTGCTGCAGTAGCATTGTCACCTCACAGATAGATGTTGTCCTGTTCGATTCTCAGCTAGAGCATCTTCTGTGTGGAGACATGCGTGAATGGGCATACCTTCGTTGAAGGTTGTGCGTCAGGGCTGGCAACTTGGCACGTAAAAATCCACTGCCAATCATTAGCAGACCGGAGTTCCGCTGTGGCGACCCCTAACTGGGAAAAGCCGAAAGACACAACTACAACCATGTTTATATTATTCTTCAACATTTGTAACTTCACTTAGGACCTTTTCTCCCCGGATCTCCTCTGAAAATGGGCTATTTGCCCAGTCGGACACTACCCAGTAATCAAATGTAAATACAGGCAGTCCCTGGGTTACAGACATCTGATGCAAGGACAACCCATAGATAAGAACAGGCTGCTTCAATGTCGGAAATAACGTTAAAATAAATAATACTTAAAGTTGCCCAAATCTTAACTTGAAAATGAAGAATTATGTTGTACTTTCCTTTCCCTATTTTCCCCATTTGTGAAGCTGCTCACACATCTTGTTAGAGTAGTTACTTCTGCCTTCATGGAGAACAAGAGATCTGATTGGTTACGAGATCACTGTGCTGGTAATCTGATTGGTCAAGACCGCTGTCTTGTGTACAGTACAGTATTGAAGCAGTTACTGTACTGTACAGTAGAATGAGCAAATAACATTGCAGCTCACTAGGGTCTAGGTGACAGTAGGTGGTCTGGCAGAGGTCTGAAAGTTCAGAAAAAAGTGAAAAACATTTGTAGGTGATGCCTGTAGTACAGAAATGTGAAGTGAAGCTTAAAAAGAAGTAAGATTAGTATATATTTTTGTATGGAACATTCTACTGTACTGTAGTGTATGAACATAGTTATTGTACTTTTATTACTCCGTACTTAAATTATTATTATTGTTATTTCTACAGTATACAGTATTATGTTTACGATTTTGTTTATTTGGAAATGTTTCTAATGTTGCTTTATATGCAAATAAAAGTAAAATAAATACTAGACTCAGGCAAACATTTGACTAAGTGACATTTAATAAGACCCATATGTACTTGTTTCAACTTACATACAAATTTGACTTAAGGACAGACTTAAAAAAGGATCTCATCCTTAACCCGGGGACTGCCTGCAAATAAATAAATAAATACCCGATAATTCTTTCATCACAGAATGTACATTCCCTAACATGGGTCACAAGTGGAACAAATGGACACTTTGTCTCCTATCATATTTCAGGTTCACAAACAAATTCAGTGTCTGAGACTCTTACTTTGATTTGATTGACATGCCTTCTCCCCCATGAACCATGACCAATGACCATAGTATTATTTTTGCAAGTAAATTACATTTATAATATGATATTTATACTTGGCAAACCAAATATTTTGTTTTAAAAAATTTTTTAAATTTATATACATATATATATATATATATATATATATATATATATATATATATATATATATATATTTTAATATGTGGAATTGGATAATATAGTTTTATTATTATTCACGAGCAGGTTATTTTTAGGTGTTGTGTATAATAAAGCTTTGGGTAGGTAATAACATAATTTAATTCATATTATCCAATTAATTAATTGGTTAACGTGTTAATTGAACTTTTTTTGTATTTAAGTAGTGTAATTTCTTAATTCATTTGTCTGAGGAAGTGCACGTATTGATGGTGCATGAAAGCGCTAACTAATAAATTTGTGGATTTGGCTTTGTGATTCGTGAATTTCTCCTTTCTCCTTTTGTGGCTTATAGTTGCTTTGTCTTGTTTCAACCATAGTATTGTGTACGGATTCAAAACAACTGTCATTCATTCTTGGGGACCATTTAATCACATAACTTCAGATCTTGACATAGACTTCATCTCCAGGTACAATGTATATCTAATGTAACTTTGTTTTTTCAGCAGATGTGGATCTTAGCTTTCATGACAAGCATTTCTGCGGGAGACAATCTTCTCACTTGAGAAGTAATTATGTACCTGAATATGAGCCATAACAGTCCTGCTTCCATAGTCTCACACTTCATTTTCTTCTTTCCTTTCTTCAAAGACTGTACAATTCTCTCTGCCAGGCCAATGGATGAAGCATGAAGTGATGCAGTAGTTATATGGCAAATTATATCTGTCTTAATACAGAGTGAAAAATGATGCTTTATCAAAACAAGCATTTCTGGAATATCATGTGTGCAAAAACTATGTCAACACATTTAATTGATGAAATGCAAAGCACTACAATTTGTGGCATACACCTCTACATACTGTGGATGAGCATATATCAGTACCAGAAGCATTTTTCTAAAGGCTATACCAGCAGAGGCCACATTCTGTCTAGGCCATTGTTACACTCTTATTATGATTCCTGTTGGTGAAAATTTGCATTGAGTGTGGATTTATTGTTTGCTTGGTAATCATTATACATTCGTACTTTATTCAAATCCTGATCGACAATAGGTCATCAGCCATATGCAGTCTGGATAAGCCTTTGATTCTGGAAATTCCAAGATGAGCTCGATGTAAAATTTTCAGTACAATAGATCATTCTCGTGAAGTGATTATGACAGCAAATGTCCATAACACACAATTACCTTGGGCACTTGATGTTCATCTTCTAAAATAGTGTTATATGTTTTGACTCCATTATTTTATACTAACCCCATCAACACGTATTTGTGAAACTGAGACAGTATTACATCTTTTGTATTCTAGTGTATAATTTGCTCAGCATGTGCTGGGCCATTATCGATAATATGAAGCATCAATTGCTGATCAGATATATGTAAGTCTTTAGGTTTTGAGGTAACCTACTCAGTTCATCAGCTTTAGCATAAGGAAACAATCTTGGTTTGGAAAATGTAGGGTATCAGCTGCTGGAATATGAATGCTAGGTGTAATTAATTTTAAATATATTTATTTCTTCGTTAAATGCAGTTTCATAGGTTCACAGCTAAGTACTAGCTAGCTGCCCTTGTGGGCCATCTTAAGCCTAGCTAATTTCCCTTTAGTGCTTGAATTAACATATCTTTTTTATAGGTTCATAGGTGTGTACTAGGCTAATGGCCCCTGGAGCCTTTACAAGCCTAGCCCATAGGATTACCCTGGCATTGTGCCACCCGACCTTAGTTCCTAGTGCCTCTTGTCGAGTATTTCCCATCTACTCATCAAGATTTATCTTGAAGAGGGTCAGTGAGGTGCTCTGCTTGACATGTATGGGAAGTCTATTCTATAGCATGGGCAGTCTCTGGGTTATGAACCTGTCTCTCCAGCATGTTCTGTTGATTGTGGTAATGAGGTTGAGGTCTCTGGAGCATGTGGTGTGGAGGGATTGGGATTCCTTTAGATGTAGCATTTCTAACAGAGCTGGGCCAGACATAGCTTTGTAAGTCAAGCAGAGATGGCCTCTAAGTAGGCGATATGAGACAGAGAATAGTTGGAGTTTTTTGAGTCTGTCCATATAGGACAAGTGTTTAAGGCCTAGGATCCTCTTTGTGAGCTTTTGTGGCCTCTCCAGTTGTTGCAGGTGTCTAGTGAGGTACTTGTCAAATGGGGCATTGTACTCTATGACTGGCCTAATGAGGGAAGAGTAGAGGTAGACAATGACCTTTTTCTTCCTGAATGCAAAACCCTTAGTAATGAAATGTGCCACATGGAAGGACTTTCTGACCACAGTGGCAACGTGGTGGTCAAATGAGAGGTTGCTGTCAACCTGTGTCCCCAGATCTCTTATATTGCCTTCTGTGTTCAGTGGACTACCATCAATGTGGTAATTCCAGGGAACTGGGTTTTTCCCAAGGTGGATGATGACGCATTGTTTGGCATTGAGCTTAACACCATGGTTCTGACACCAGTCATTGGTGTCATTGAGGCCTTTCTGTAGGATGTCAACATCACTTGGAGAGTTAATAATAGCTCCCAACTTGCAATCAACTGCGAACTTTGTCAGCCAGAGTCCCTTCTTGCTGGTCTGGACTATAGAGAAGTAGATACCAAATAGTAGAGGACCCAGGACCAAACCCTGTGGGACCCACTTGTGACTGGTCAGCAGTCTGAATTGGAGTCAGCTACTTTCACACTGTGGGCTCTATCTGTGAGCCAGTTTGCAACCCACCTAGTGATATAGGGGTTGATGCCTAGCTTAGTGAGTTTTTTCTATGATTCCTGAGTGGGAAATGGTTGGTATCAAAGGCCTTGGCCAGATTAAGGCAGGCTGTATGAACTACCGTGCCTTCATCCACAGCTCTGGTGAATGACTCAAAGAAGTAGACCAAGTTGAGCAGGCATGATCTACCCTTCACAAAACCAAACTGTGTAGGATCCAGAGTTTGGAGATTCCATATATCCTTGTTTATTAGGTCCATGATGATACGTTCTATAGCTTTGCATATCAGACTCATCAGGCTAATTGGGAGATAATTCCTGGGGTCTATAGTCGTTCCTCCTTTGTGGAGAGGGATGACTGTTGCAGTGCACCATTCGGTAGGGACAAAGCCTGAGGTGAGGCTGTGATTGAACAGGGCACACAGGTGAGGTGCCAGTTCACTCTGTAGTTCATGTAGAACACAGCCAGGGATATTGTCAAGTCCCATAGAAGCTGAATTCTTGGCCTTGGACAGTGCTGTTTTGACCTGTGCAGCAGTAATACTGGGTGCCTGGCAATCTTTTTGGTGTTAGATTGGCTTTACCCATCCAGTGGTTGATAATTATGTATTAACTCTAGTGAGAATAATGTTTAATCTTTACTAAATATCTGTTTTTTGTTTTATTTTTTTTTGGGGGGGGGGGGTTGTCATGGTAAAGATGGCAGCTTGCAACATTAGCTTCATTCCACTCATGGATAAATTGGTATTATTCTTTTCATTGTAAAATATTTTAATTGTCCCTGGCTGTGGTGATATATTAAATAGTTTTGGAAACATTCTGGCAGCATTTCTTTAACCAGACTGACTCATGATTTTCCCTTGAACTGTTGTACTTCAGGATGACTGTGGGCCAGGCTACAGAGAGACTGATATTCTCCCTAACAGGACTGCATTATGGATCTGTTGACCACAGTCCAGGGGATACATCAGCAATGTAGCCCCTTTCTGATGCCTATGAAACAGAGATGGAGAAATGGGCAGCAAAAATCAGCCTTTATAAAATCTGCAGCCACCTAGATGTGGGAGATCCAAGCCACTATGTACTACCAACAACAAAAATATTTACTGTGCAGAGCCAGCTGGAAGACATGGAAAACAGGTAAAGCTGTGACAAATTAAAGTTATGGAAATTGAAAGCGGGACTGGAGGGTTTGGCCAGTAAATCCTCTTTGGAGGTACATCTTCCCAAGGGCCTGCATATATCATCTCTAGCCTTTGTAAGAGAACACAGGGATTCAAAACATGCATCCTCATCTGAAGGCAGACCCCAACAATAATTTTCAAATTTCTCAGCTATGTAGATAACATATACCAGTTTAGCACTCAGAAGAATAAAGCCATGACTATGACCCAGATTACCTGGGCTTGATTAGCAACTTAGATACAGCCAGCAATGGGGGAGAGAAGACTGATCAATGATCAGGCAGTGCCTGCTCATCTGTGTTTTTTTTTTGGAGGGAGGCTACTGGGGGCCTGTAATAGGCAGTTGTTACTTTAAAAGGTGGACAGGCGCTGAGGGGGTATGCCATCCAATAGGCAGGGCAGTTCCTGAACAGCACTGTAGTATGCCCATGCAATTATACAATCCTGGTATGTCACAGTTTGGTTACAGGGTACACAAAAGCCCATAATGAGCCACGTATGTGACACTGCAGGCTGCTTCACTCCTACTTACCTCCCAGAACTGCATATTGTAAAACTCCCTTCCTGCCATGCCATGCCATCCTATGGAATGGTGATTCTAGTCCTTTTACTTAACCAGGCAGGAGTAGGCTAGGAAATATAACGGGAAGTATCAAACAACTGAAGGTCAGTTGTTGCATAAAGAACAAGAAAAAAATGCAGACAGAGAGTGCACATTTGAAGCAGCTAAAGATGGTACAGTAAAGAGGAGATGATCCTTTCCTATCTAGAGTGGACACAGCTGTGTCCATACCAAGACTGTCAGAGTCACTGTTTGAAAAAGTGAACCTCTGGAAACATTCTACAGCTGCATTTCAAGAACAACATGTTTAATTCACATAAAAGGAAGACTAGATAGGCTTATTGTCTCTTTATGCTATAGAGCAAAAGTAATCTAATATAAACTAACTCACTATGGTGGTAATTAATGGAAAAATCAGCCCCACCTGTTTGAGACAAGCAGAAGCTGCAATGCAATTTCATCAACTGCATTTATCCTCCAACATGCTCTGAAATCTTGATATTTCTAATGAGACTAGAACCCCCCCCCCTTGCATATACACACACACACACATACATACATACATACACTTGCAATCTTCACCTTTTCATTGATATAACGGGATTACTGGACAACACCATTAATAGATCTTACCACACAGAGCATCAGGAAGCTTCAACTTACCTGAACAGCTTTTGCATTGTTTGGGCCAAACCCTCCAATATGGACACAAATGAACTTACACAGGGTGTGCAGTGTATAATCTTCCCCGATAACAAAACTCAGAAAATATTTCACTGAAAGCACTTTCAGTGAAACTCAGAGAAAATCTTTTTTTTTTTTTTTTTTTTCAGGGGGGCACCCCCTATTGGTGGACAAGCCCCCCCCCAAAAAAAAAATAAATATACCTATTATGAGGTCACACAACAGTAGAGAAAATGGAGTTCTCTGCTGTCAACAAAAGTGATTTTGGTGAAACATTTTCATTGAAATTGCAGTCACTGAAACTGCCATTGATTTATTGTCAGGCTCCCTGAAGTGTACCTGCCGCATTTTTATTTATAAGTTATTAACTATTCGGACAAATTAGTAACATCAATGCTTCAGTAAATATGCTCACACTTTACCAAAATGAGAAATCTAATAGCATATGCTTCAGTAAAAAGAAATATGTTTAGGGTGCATTGCTTGTGGTAGTCATTTTTGCCCTTTCCTTCTTTTTTTTTTATTTTTAGAATTTATTGATAGTAGTATGCAATTTTGTAATTTCTTGGTTATTAACTGCTTGGACTTCCTTTACTGCAGCAAATTCCTTAGTGGAATTAGGTGACCTTTCACTTTACCTTACAGTTTTTACAACTTTTCAACTTATAGTTTCTTTGTATTTGCGGGAGGGTCCACTAGGAATAATCATGACTAGCTTAATTAACACATCCACTATGAATAATCATACCTAGTTTAATTGACAAATTAGTATTCAAACCCAAGCTATCTGCAAGCTGGTTAGGACACTAGAGAATATAGTAATACTACTAAGGTCACAAAACACACAAAAATTATCACAGGGGCAAGAATCCCAAGTTTCCTGACATGAGGGCAAGCACACCTCACCCTCAGACTATGTACATATGCCAACTCTGAGATCACAGAAACTTGGAGAAAGTGAAGACAATGCAACACTAACCTTCTTGCTCTTCTCCAAGTCCAGTCACCATGCCAGGGAAGCAGCAAACATTCAGATTCAGCATTTGAACATAGATTAACTGACAAGTGGCAAACAGTAGGGCTCCCTTGCAGTGTGTTTAAATGTGTGTACTTGCTGTTAAATTAGATGGTTTATATTTATTCATTTAGTTTTATTTATTTTTGATACTTAACCCTAAGCTTCTTACATAAAAAAATATTTGCTTAACAACAAGGCAAGAAAAGGAAATCCAAGTAAATCTGCAGGAGAAACTAATTAATACTGGAAGCTAAACAAATTCCATTTACAATCACTTTTATTACTGTTAATATTGGGGGACTAACTTTCCCAAAGAAAGGATACATGACATGCAGTTTCTTAAATGTAAAGAAGAAGCAGTGCTTCTGCAAGAGGTTACGGTGGCAAAAAGCATAAGCTTTGCCTGGATGGATTATGAAGTGATCCACAGGTACAAGGTCTATCCCTGCATTCAAAGTATGGTGTTTTTTCACATTTAGGTCCTGCTCCCTGCCAATGGCCATGGTGGTGCAACGGTTAACGTTGTTGCCTCACAGCAAGAGGTTCTCCCGTTTGATTCACAGCTGGAGCACCTTCTGTGTGAAGTCTGCATGTCCTCCCCGCGGTCGAGTGACGTCAAAGACATGCAAGTAGGTGCGTGCGTAAATGGATGTGCCTTCTTTAAAGGTTGTGCATCGGGCTGGCAACTCGGCACCATAAAACTCCACTGCCAATCATGAGTGGACCGGAGTTCTTCTGTGGTGACCCCTAACCGGGAAAAGCAGAAAGATGTTTTTGGTCCTGCTCCCTACCAGTCATCAGCCCTGCCCCCTTCAATTAGCCCATTTGTTCCCATTCACCTGGATGAGGGTTATCTAGGATGGGTCATCATTAAGAAAGTCATATGGGATGGCTTGTAATTTTTCTGTTTTTTATATTTGTTGTAAAATCCTTTACAGACACATCTAGTATGAGGTAAGGGGCATGAAATGGTCTGACCATAAAGGATGAAAACACTCACTTCCACAAGAGACATGTATTTGTTTCATCCCCATTAACCAGTCTTAAAACACAGTAGGTTGTTTCCCCTTTCTGCATCAGAGAAACCACACCATCCCAAGTATACTTCCTCAAGTTCATGCAAATTTTTCCATCCAACCCCTGGGAGAAATAAACAGGCTTTGCTGCTTCAATCTTCTCATTCCCTGCTTTGCTTCTCCTGTGCTGGGGCTAATAATCAAACCCTACCTGTCTGGGTAACAGTCAGTGCTTCCCTACTCATGGAGCTATGCATTTTGTGTTGTTTAAATTCTTATGCACTAAGGATTTGAATGGATAATTAAGGAAGAGGTTCAGGATGGGCATGAATGTTGGGAGATAGTGAGGGCAGAAATTCCCAGGAGTGACTTAATGTTAGGTAACTTGCATTTTTCTAGAAAATATTCCTTCTCCTTTATAGGTGTCCATCCATCCATATATCCATCCACTACCCCTTTTCCCATTTTTGCACTTGGGGTTGGGGTGTCAATTCAACAGTGACAAATCATCTAGGTGTATTCTTCATTAATTTTAAATAATTAAGTTAAGGGTAGGGTCTCATTATGCTATAGATAATTGTAATATAGTAGATTTTATTTTGGATAGAGCTTCCCCTAAGGTTAATAAATATATTAAGGTGTAGAGCTTCTTACTTACTGTCTAATTATAAATTAAAGTATTATGACTGCTGCTCTTAGTCACTTTCCATCATTTCAAACTTTATTTTTAACTGAACTGCTTGTTATTGTACCTTTAAATTTTTCATTTTTCTCACCAAAGAATGCTCAGAAGTCTCACAATTCATTTCTTGTACCTGTAGACAGCTTATCATCATGTAAAAGTAGTCAACAATGAGAAAAGCAGCTAACAATTTTGCATATGCATGAAGCAATATTTGTAAATTTCAATCAGAACAGAATGCACAGAATTCCTGTGGCTAACTGCCTTTATCTGCAGATTTCTTGTCTTTCACTGAGAATATTTGCTAATGGAAACAAAAGCTATTATCTTTGCAAATGCAAGAAGCTTAACACTTTCAGAGCTTTCACTATTTTGTCTTATTTTTCAAACCTATTTGCTTACAAAAATGTATTTGTAGCTTAAGCTGAGAGCATTAATGTAGATATCCACCATTGTAAAAAACAAGGGAAATAATGTTCTTTATTCTACATATAATATAGTCATACACTTTTACACCCCACCACCACCCAAGCAGCCAGGATCACAGCGTTATATTAACTTAAATGTGCTTCTATTCAGCCTTTCCTCTGTTGTTATACTGTAAAATACTCAATGGGAAGTTGTTCAATCTCGCCGTTCATTCTTAACTGACGGGTTCGGAGCCGATCCCTCAGCTCCAGTACGGCCACATGCAAAGCTCGAGGTCTTCCAGTAGCTCGAGGCCAAGCCCCCTATCCCATGATGCACTGTGAATTACCTCAGATCTAGTTTGCCATGGCATCTGAACGGAGGTTCCAGTGTAAGCTCGGGCCAGTAAACTTTAAAAATGTTTCTGTTACAGTACTTATTATATACTATTAGTAATTTCTGAACATAAGTAGTTAGATAGTTAGCTCTTATAGCTTCATTGCAGTTCCTTACCTATGTGTTTATTATATTAGCATATATTTACTCTCTTTAAATATTTGGCCTTGTATTTGGCCTAGTTATCTTTGGGCTGTGTGTGTGGTTGTTTAAATAGCTTTTTCTATAGTAGTTATAGTGTAGTATAACAGTTTTTGGATACTATAACTCTTCTACTATGGCTGTTCTGTGTGTGTGTGTGTGTGTGTGTGTGTGCGTGTGTGTGTGTGTGTGTGTGTGTGTGTGTGTGTGTGTGTGTGTGTGTGTGTGTGTGTGTGTGTGTGTGTGTGTGTGTATGTGTGTGTGTGTGTGTGTGCGTGTGTGCGTGTGTCTGCGTGTGTGTGTGTGTGTGTGTGTGTTTAGAGCCTATTTTTAATAATTTCACACTAATTGTTGATCCGCGTGTGTTTATTGTGTTATCATGGCGGATGATAAGTACAAACATCCAAAGTCTGGTTTTAAAAAATGTCCAGACTGTAATCAGAAAATGTCAGCTACTGATGGACATGTTACCTGCATATATTGTTTGGGGGCTGTCCACTTGCATGAATCTTGTGCTGTCCGCCATTCCTTTTCTTCCAGGGTTCTGTTAAAGAGGAAAGGAAATTAATGGACAGGGGGTTATTAAAACACACCTTTCCAGAGGCATTGAGTGACCAGGATGTGGCTAGCAAATCTTCTAAGTCCTCCAAGTCATCTGTTGCATCTAAAGACTCCAAAAAATCTAAAAAGTCAAAAGAATCTGATGAGACATCGGCTCCACAGGTTTCAGAGCCGACTGTCTTTTCTGTTCAGAGCCGGCCCACAGCCTTGGAGCCGGTATCTGAAGTGCCTCAGTCACCATTACTCCAGTCGGCACCATCTGTTCAGTCATGTAGGTCATCTGTCAGTCTTTCAGATTTGGATATGACTCGATTGGTGCAGAAGCTTCTTCAGGCACCAGGCCTTGCTAAATTGTTGTCGGCTCTGACCCAAGCGGTTTCAGAGCCGAAGACCTACTCCTGCTTTGTCTACTCCTCCTCCGAGCCATACCGGCCCTTCAGAGCCAGAAGAATCAGACCTGTTGATCATGGAGCCATTGGGGTTGAGACCGGTTCCAATGTCCTTGACTCCATCCACTCTGACATCCTTGGTACCGACTGTGGATTCTAGGAGCCGACACTCTCCAGTCAGATCCAGAGAGGATAGTCGAACCGACTTGTCGGTGCCGACTCTCCCTCTCGGGGCTTCCGCTCAGATGAGCTCGGCTCCTACCTCTGGCTCGGAGCCCACTGCCTCAGTGCGGGGGGGGTTGAAGTTTCCCTCGGATCCGTTGACTCCTTCCCATCGGACCAGTGGTGCCTTCGATGCCATGAGGAAAGCTTTGTCTCCCAAGACATCCTCGACTTCAGGCCTTGCTTCTTCATCCCCTAAAGCACCTGTGTCTGTTTCTGCTTCCATGATCCATGCTAAGCGTAGAGACCCAGAGCCCCAGGTAGCCCCACTGGGTGGCCCCTGCTCTAACGAGACCTCTTCAGAAGCCCCCACTGAGGAGGCTTCTAGGAAGAGATTGTGCAAGAGGAGACACTTGGACTCCCCACAGGAGTCTTTAACATCTGATACTGACTCGGATGAGTCAGAAGGGTCCCCACGGTCCCTCTCTGAGGATATCTCCTTTGCTGAGATACTTGTGGTCCTTAGGCAGAGGGGTGATTGGCAGTCCAAAAACCCTACTGAGGATGAGTCAGTTCTCCTGAAGGCTTTCAGGTCTAAACCCTCCATCTCTTGGGTGTCTCCATCCTTCGATGAGCTCATGCAGTTGGTATCTCAAAGGGCATGGGAGTCACCAGAATCTATGGAGCCTGTCCCTAGGAGGCCTAACAAATTTATATCAGCCCCACTAGACAAAAATGTTCTTAGCCAAAGGAGTTCCTGTTGATGCCATGGTGGTGGCAGTGGCCACCAAAAAGGAAATGTCTGAGACTTCCTCGTCTATCCATCCTCCTAATAGAGAGTCTAGGATTATGGATAGATATGGGAAATGCATGTTCATTTCAGTAACATTTGCTCTCCATTCACTGAACTACTTAACCTATTTTACTAGGTTGCAAAGAGATCTCCTTAAGGAGTTGGGAGATACTCTTCAGGGTACAGTAGCTGCGGGAGCCTCCAATAAAGTTGCTGCCTAGCTTTCTACCCTAAATTCTATTGTCAACTCATCCATGCGTCTCATATCATATGCAGCTGATGGAACGAGTAGGGCAGCAGGTACAGGAATTGCTCTTAGAAAACATTCCTGGATGCGCTTGTGTTCCTTCGTGGAGCCCTTCAAGTCATCCTTCATGAACTCTCCCTTTGATGGCTATCCCTTTTTGGGTCTAAAGTGAAGGAAACCTTGACCAGGTGTGAACAGGAGGGAAAGACTGTGTCTGCTGTCAGAGTCCATTTTTCCACCTCTACCCGACCTTATCCCAAAGGTCAAAGGGGAAGGAAAATGTGGTTCCGGAAAGCCCAAGGAGGCTTTCAGGACACACGTGGTGAACCCCCTCCAGGGGCAGAGGAGAGGGTAATAATGGAAGACGCTGCCCTCGCGGCAGAGGGGGTCTGCAACACCAGGGTGACAGAGATCACTTCTCTGGGCAACCCTACCTGCGCTCCTGAAAGGAAGCCCGACTGTTCTGCTCTGGAGGCGGTCGAGGGTCATTTGTCTTTGTACCCAGGCGCCTGGCTAAAAATAACAAAAGATAGCTGGGTACATAGTATAATTTCCAGAGGGTACTTCATACCATTTTCCATACCCCCCCGACCATAAGGAGAATCCCAGACATTCCACCCAGTTGCAGGGAACAGGCAATGGTAGAGGTCCGAAAGTTGCTACAAAAAAGAGTCATCCAGCCAGTTCCAGCAGACCAAACAGGATCCAGAACTTACTCAAGATTCGTTTTGGTTCCAAAAAAAATAGGGCACTGGAGACCCATTTTGGACCTCAGCAGACTCAACCAATACGTAAAGAAAGAGAAGTTCCGGATGGTCACGCTTCAGTCTATACTTCCCTTGTTAGTTAAAGACAATTGGATGTGCTCAATAGATCTCAAGGATGCGTACTATCAAATAAAGATGGTCAGGCCATCCAGAGATCACCTGCATTTTCAGCTGGGAGCCAATCATTATCAGTTTTGAGCCCTGCCCCTTGGTCTCACTACAGCCCCCAGAGTGTTCACCAAATGCATGGCAGTGGTCACGGCTTACCTGAGCATCTAGGATTCCAGGTGTTTCTGTACCTAGATGATTGGCTCCTTACCACCACCACCAGGCATCAACTGATTCAGACAAGGGAGTACACTCTGTCACTCTGCAATCATCTAGGCATTGCAGTCAATTCAGAAAAGTCTGCCTTGTCACCATCGCAGCATATTGTTTTTATCGGGGCACAGCTAGACACCTCAACCACCACTCTAAGGCTGCCAATGGAAAGGGTCTTTCTTCTACGTCAGCATGTCAGCACATTGGTATCAAAAGGCAGAGAACCAGCTTCAGAAGTTTTGAAAGTATTGGTTATGATGGCAGCAGCAATCCTAGCCATACCATTAGCAAGAATGCATATGCAGATCCTTCAATGGCTGTTTTTCACTCAATGGTCTTACCAGGAACTACCCATGGACCACACAATATTGATTACAAGCTCTTGCAAGAAAGACCCCCAGTGGTGGTTGATGTCTCTTCATGTCACTATAGGATGCCCCTTTGTTCTACCCCCTCCAGTACCCATTGTGACCACGGATGCTTCCCTGATAGGGTGGGGGGGCATTTTCAGGGAAAGAATGCCCAAGGCACATGGACCGATCAGGAGTCTCATTTGCATATCAATATCCTGGAGATGAGAGCAGTACTTTTGGCATTGCAGTACTTCCAGGACTCTCTTCCTCTAGGAACTATTGTGATTCAGCCATTGAATATGTCAGTAGTCTGGTATTTGAACAAACAAGGGGGAACCAGTTCTTACCCCCTTTGCCGAGAAGCCCTCAGAGTTTGGCAGTGGGCTGTTTCCTCCCAGTGCTTTCTATTGGCAATGCACATCCCAGGGAGATCCAACGTGATAGCAGACAAACTAAGCAGGGCAAATCTATTGCCACATGAGTGGTCCCTCAAGAAAGAAATTGTGGACAGGATTTTCCACAAATGGGGCCAACCTTGCTGCGACCGTTTTGACAGTCACATCAACACAAAATGCAGAAGCTACTTTGCCTTGATTTCCCTGCCAGGAGAAGCCCCAAGGGACAAACTCATATACGATTGGTCCTGGGTCTCCTCTATGCTTTTCCACCAATACCATTGATACCCAAGGTTCTACAGAAAGCAAAATCCCTGGGAAGGACCATCATTCTTATAGCCCCTCATTGGCCTCGGCAGATTTGGTTCCCATTCCTTCAAACTCATCTCTTGGAGGATCCCTGGATTTTGGACCCAGTTCCAGACTTCCTGACACACCCATCGGGGGACCTTCATCCCTCTCTGCAGTCATTGAAGCTGACAGCTTGGCTACTCAATTTCCCCTCATAGCCAGGCTTCATAACCTTTTCAATGAGACAAAACAGATTCTTTTGTCTTCTCACAAGCCCTCCACTAGAAAATGTTATCTTAGTAAGTGGAAGAGATTTTCCATATGGGCCTCTAAAAATAATATTGATCCTTACCAAGCCCCCATGGCATCCATATTAGAGTTTTTGACTATGATCTTTAACAAAGGAGTGGCAGCAGCAACAGTTTGGGTTCAGTTGTCTACTATTTCTAATTTTCATCTTGGAGTTGACGGTTTAAATATCATGTCCCACAAGTTATCCAAAGCTTTTCTCAAGGGGACATTTTATATGAGATCACCTGTGAAAACTCCCTATTCTCCATGGAATCTAAATTTTATGCTTTCACATATGGTTTTCCCTCCCTTTGAACCAGCATCATCTTGTCACCTCAAATATTGGTCGGGGAAAAACATTTTTCTGGTAGCTATTACTTCTGCCCACAGAGTATCAGAGCTTCAGGCTTTATCTATCAACCCTCCTTGTTTGATTTTTCATGCTGACAGAGTTTCACTTAGGACAAATCCTTCTTTTTTGCCCAATGTTTGTTCAGAAACCTATATTAACCAAGTTATTGAGTTACCAGTTTTCTTCCCTAATCGTTCCAACAAACTAGAGTATATGCTGCACCAACTTGATGTTCACAGACAGATCAGATTTTATTTGGATAGAACAAAAGATTTCAGGAAGTCAGACCAGCTTTTTGTTTCATTCTCTGAATCCAGGGAAGGTAAACCAGTGGCTAAAACAACTCTGTCTAAATGGTTATCTGATTGTATCATTTTTGCCTATTCAGCTGCTAATATGCCCTTGCAACTCAAGATAAAAGCTCACTCAACCAGAGCAGTTTCTACATCCACTGCGTTTTCAGCCAAACTTCCCCTTGATAACATTTGTGCAGCAGCCACTTGGTTAAAACCTCATACCTTTATCACTCATTAGAAAGTGGATAAGGTCTGCAGGGATAGAGCATCCTTTGGGTCCACAGTTCTGAAAAATGTACTCCCGTGAGCCACCCGAGATTGATGGTGCTTGGGACGCTACCCATCATTTAAGAATGAACGGCAAGATTGAACAACTTCACATTAAGAAGTTATGTACTCACCATAACATTCCATGTGAGTTGTTCATCTCGCCTTCATTCTTACATCCCTCCCTCCTACCTGATAGTTGACCTAGATGTTGTTTCATCCTGGTTGCTCAATGTCTTCTTCCCTTCTATAGAGGAATAACTATTATATATGGTTATAGTATATGCAGCAAACAAGATCTGAGGTAATTCACAGTGCATCATGGGATAGGGGGCTTGGCATTGAGCTGCTGGAAGACCTCGAGCTTTGCATGTGGCTGTACCGGAGCCGAGGGATGGGCTCCGAACCCATCAGTTAAGAATGAAGGTGGGATGAGCAACTCACATGGAACGTTATGGTGAGTACATACCTTTTTATTTCTTACAACTAGAAAAGGTACTTGTTTACTTTAATATATTTAACACATACAACAGTCACTGAAAAGACTCCCCTCCTGACATTTAAAATACCTCTAATAGTACACTGTACAAAACTGCTTTACAATTTAACATGCAGTTTATATTATTAAAGGTTTTATACAAATACTAAGAGCAAAATCTGTTTTACCTACAGTTAGTTCTTTTTTCCCTTTAGTGTCCTTCTAAACATTAAAGGCATAATGTGGGGTATATGCTTTACATTCCACCCACACGTTTAACAAATTCAACTAAAGTCCAGTCTTTTCTCAGCCACTTTTTTTTTCAATGCAGTATTTCACAAATTTGATTGATGTTTTATAATCTCACATTTATTCACTGATTTCAGTGTTGCTGGTCTTCTTTCTGATCATATCTATCTCCCGAAACTAGACATTTGCTGAAGACCAAAGTACTCCTAATTCTTCTAGTCAGCTCCTGTTGTTAGTTTTTTTTCTCTCTCTCAAGCATATTCCTTTGCAACATTGGAAAATGGTTCACTAGTAAAGTCTCTGTATGAGCTTTATTATCAGAAGAATGGAACACTGAGTTCTCTAATGCTTGCTGGTTCACTTTTAGTTGTTTGGATAAACTTTGTATTTCCTCTTTAGCCTGTTCTACATCAACAATCTGTTTGATCCTCCAGGAAAAAAATACTCTGATGACAACAGGATACAGCAGCAGCATGAATCTCACACCTGCCTCTTGACATTCCTTGATTGGTGGGATAAAATTGCTTCTCTTCTGCATGATACACAGTGAACAATAAACTAGTGGAAGGAAACAGCATCTTGGTCTTCTGTGGGGCTGCCAGCCTGGACATTTCATTTCTGCTGTTAAGTACAGTTTTCCTGCTTGGTTTACTACTGCAGTTTGTGTTGGTTACTGAAGCACAGTGAATAATCATTTTCCACAAACACTACTGGCTCCAGTTTTTAAAATGTTTCCCTTCTGCCACAGTTTTGTTGGGATTAATTCTTCTTACTGGTAAAATTGCAGCTACAGTGGTAGCTCTAGTAATGACATCAGGGCTGTGGATGCAGGCTGATGACACAATGGCCAGGGAGGGGAAAATGTAAAGAAATACTTATTAAAAGAAGCCACTCTGAGTTTAGTGGCATTCTATTATTTTACAAAGAAATTCAGTATTTTCTGTCAACAGAAAGTTCAGAGGTACAAATAGAGTTGATTGATGTCTCCAAAATAGTGGAAATAACTGGTAAGGAATATACTTATCATTCTGAGGTATATCACACATATTCAAGAACTGATAAAGCCTTAATTTCTAGGAAACACCATTATTTGATTAAAACTTTAGAGTCAACAGCATCAGTGAACTTTGATCACCTTGTCTTTCAAATGGGACTATTTTGGTCCATAATTTTGTTTATAAATAATGTGTCATAGTAGTGACAATATCCAAGGCTGCGTTTTACATGAACTTCAGAACAAACTGGCGCCCCACCTAAGCATCATGTTCAATCATAGCCTCACATCAGGCTTTGTGCCCAGTGAATGGTGCACAGCAACAGTTATCCCACTCCACAAAGGGGGAGCCACCACTGATCCTGGGAACTATCACCCTATTCGCCTGAAAAGCATAGTCTGTAAGGCCATGGAACGTATCATCATAAAACTCATAAACAAAGACATTGGTAACATCCAAACTCTGGACCCCACCCAGTTTGGGTTTGTGAAAGGCAGAGCATGCCTCCTGAACCTGATCAACTTCTTTGGGGCAGTCACCAAAGCCATAGACGAGAGTAAGGTGGTTCACACAGCCTATCTTGACCTCACCAAGGCTTTCGACACCATCCCCCATTCTGGAATTATAGCTAAACTCACTAAACTAGGTATAAATCCCTACATCACAAGATGGATTGCCAACTGGCTCACTGACAGAACCCACACTGTAAAAGTTGCAGACTCCAAATCTGACTTCAAACCAGTGACAAGTGGAGTACCACAGGGTTCAGTCCTGGGACCTCTCCTGTTTGGTATCTACTTCTCTGAAGTACAGGCTAACACAGAAGGCCTTTGGCTAATGAATTTCACAGATGACTGCAAACTAGGAGCCATAGTCGAGTCCCCAAATGATGTGGATATCCTGCAGAAGGGCCTAACTGAGACAGATGCCTGGTGTCAGAGCCATGGCCTGAAGCTCAATGCCAAAAAGTGCATTGCCATCCCCTTATGTAAAAACTCTGTACCCATGAACTACCACATAGGCGGCAGTCTACTTAACACCGAATGTGTGATGAGACCTTGGGACCCAGGTAGACAGTAGTCTCTCCTTTGATAATCACATCACCACAGTAGTCAGGAAATCCTTCTATGTGGCACACCTCATCACAAAAGGGTTCTCAGCCAGAAAAAAAAAGAGGTCATTGTTCCCCTCTACTCGATACTCATTAGACCCATCATAGAGTACAACGCCCCTTTTGGAATGTACCTCACAAGATGTCTGCATCAGCTGGAAAGACCACAGAAGTACCTCACAAAGAGGATTACTGGCCTCAAACAGATGCCCTACACTGACCGTCTCAAAGAACTCCAGCTTTACTCTGTAGCATATCGCCTACTCCGAGGTGATCTCTGCCTAACATATAAAGCTATGTCAAACCCAGAGCTGTTGAACATGCTGCACCTAAAGAAATCCCAGTCCCTCCGAGTTGCACACTCTAGGGACCTAAACCTTGTTACCACAATAAACAGGACATGCTGGATAAATAGATTCCTGTCCCAGAGAATTCCCATACTCTGGAACAAGTTACCCATCTATGTCAAGCAAATTTCCTCATTAGCACTCTTCAAGAAAAATCTTGATGAGTGGATGGGAAATAAGAAATACATCCCAGGGATAACTTCTGTGGCTCTGCTCGACAGGGGCACAGGAAAATAACTTTCTTGGGTGGCGTATGCCAGGGAACCTTGTTGGCTAGGCTTACTTAAGCCAATAGCCTAGTACCTATCTATGAACCTATGAACCTATGATATAGTCACTGACTTCTCTATTGTCTGATCTGGACAGGGTAGTCAGTGTGGATTCATTCTAACAAGACAAAATTTTGTTAACACTGTGAATACTTTGTTATTACTCTAGGATGCAATATCATTAGATAAGTTATGCTCAGTAATTTCCCCTGTGGAAAAAGTATATGATAAATCTGAATGATCCAACCTTTTTCAGTTTTGAGAACATTTGGTTTGTGCAAGGTTGTTTAGAATGACTCAAACTTGAGAGTTAAGGTAAAGGGGATTTTCAAAAGTCTTCTGTCTTACAAGTGATACAGTACAGGATTGTCCCCTATCACCTTTCCTCTTCACATGCAGTCTGGAACTGCTAGCACTGCTGTTCCAGACGTCTCAGATTGTAGGATTAAGCTATTTTGCATTACTGATGATTTGCTTTTCTAACTGCCAGAGCTCAAGTATGACTTAGTGGAGCTTTTTTGTAATTTTGAAAAGTTAAACTATGTTTTAGGGTTACAGAATCATTTAGATTAAAATAGACTATATCAGGGTAAACTCTGATTCATCTGAGACTTTGATTAAGGAATGTTCCTATTTATGGACCCATGATGCTGCAGAGTACATGGACACATATAGCACTAGCATTAGAAGCAATGGTAGAAATCTTACACTGAAGATAACTGATCAAATCCAAACTTAAGTTTGTGTACTTAAAGACTACCCTCCTAGAATTGGACTAACATGTTCAAGGAGATCAAATGTTCATTTTGCCTTTAATTTTGCACAACTTTCTGGAAATCCTGGCAACTCTGACAGTTTTTTTTAATAATGAAAATTATGATTTTAGACTACTTATGTCACAAGGCATTATAACTACATGTTAGAAATTAATAAATAGAACATAATTTTAAGAAAAATGTTTTTCCACAGACGTGTGGCTGTCCTATGAGATGAACTGGCAACAAAGATAAGATAGTCTGGCATTTTATGCATGTTCAAAGCACATATAAATGCACTGTTTCAGAATGGTATTTATAAACCAGCCTCTGTAGGATTCAGACTCCATGATAACCTCAACTAAGGTTTATGAATCATAAGGTCCAAGAGACACTGTAGACAAAACTTCCATAAAACATAGGTTTATTTTTATAAAGTTTCAAGAAAACAATTATAGCTCAATTGGGTTGAAACAAAAACACAGCAGATCCTTCAGTTATTTTTGCATCAAACTGAGTGATGCTGTCACACAGCCTTTCTAAGTGCTGGCTAGATGAAAGATATCCAGTTTGTAGGCCTCAGCTCAACCCTAATCACAACTATAACTCCAGATATTTCTTTCAAGTATACTTCAAGTTATATCCAGAGGGGCTATCTCACTCCACACTTCCATAATCTTGCAGACAAGCTTCAGCTCATCCTTCCTGAAAATCCAGTTGAGGAATGAACTTCCTGATTCTCTCCACCTTTTATATGAGTATAGTTTGCAGTATGTGCTTTGTTAAGTTAGATAATTCATAGTGTTTGCCTAATATGTTAATATATAGCCCACTTTTAAAGAAATATTAACCCTGTACTAGAGCCAGCAAATGACAGATTCTATAAGAAAATAAACACTGAAACATCAAAACACTTAAACTTTAATAGGGACATATTTAATGGTACTTGGTAGTTTAATGCTTATGTTGTTTTCATAACTGCCATACAAAAACCATCTTCCAAGCAATAGTTTAAGTGCATTAAAGTTAAGTTCATGAGTTAAAGTCACCAGGCAGGCAAGCTGAAAGTTCATAAGTTAAAGTCATAAGACAACCAAACTGAAAATGCAGACATTGTAAGACAGACTTACAATGATAAAGTAAACAGGGTAGACATACTCTGCTGACATAGTTTCCCTCTTGCTTTATATTTTGTTTCCTCAAGCCACAACAATGTAACCTAATGTTTTCTTACTCATAAAAGATAGTTGTGAATCTCTTTTCTATGGGCAGTTAGAGTTTTTTGTGTCTTGCCTTGTTTTCCCAGAAACAAACTCACATATAGACATCATTTCTAACATACCTATCAACTGTCCAGATTTTCGCAGACTGTCCAGATTTTTGGTGCATATTTTTGGTCTGTTCCTAATAAAAGTTGTGGTTTTCTGGCAAATCACTGGTATGATCAGAGGATTGAAGTTGCTAAATAATGACATACATCTGAGTTTCAGACTTCAAATACTTCATAAAATGTATATTAAATATAAACCCTGTTAATCTAGCAACTCTCTAAGTTCATAAGAGCAATATTTAAAATATGTCCCTATTTTTGGGCCTTTGTCCCCCCATTTTGTTAGAGATTGAGAGGTATGTTTTCTATAACACATCTATTTTTTTTCCTGTCAGTATTCATGATATAGTGTCATAAAATCAATGTTTAAACTAACTGTAACATTGTTTTAAGGATATACAGAGAGCACTTTGACAACTTTTAATGTTCACTCATAAACATAACATTTAGTCATTTCTGGGATATCACGGATATCTGAACCAGATTGAAATATGCTTTCATTTGAAGATTTTCTTCTAGCTTTGTTGTTTGTTCTTCTGTGCTACTTTTAGAAAAGAGAAGCTACTGAAATCATTCAAAGTTATAATGCATTGTTTGGCAGGCAAATATAGCCCCGTAACTTTTTTGTTCTTGTATAATTTACAGTTTCTTCATAACTTTTCAAAATTGTAATTATTTCTGGAAACCAGGCCAAAGATTAATATTTACCTTAGAAGAAAATGGTTGTTTTCGTGTGTGAATTTGTCTTTTCAGGTACATGTGAACACATTTGCCACTTATATTTATAAAGTACCACCACCAAGTAAGTACTACTCTGAATTTTTACTATGAAACAGTTAAACAGCAGCAGACTTGTGATATGATATTTAGTTAGCCAGGTACAACTTTCTTATACTTTCCCAACATACAGAATAGTGTTTTATTGTTCAAGTGTATTATTTTAATATCCGGGCCAAAATACATATTTCTACTCTAATAGGAGATTTTTATCCTGATATATAACATTAACTTTTTCCCCATGTGCAAATATTTTTTCTGCTTGTGTTCCAGATGAATGTTATGTTGAAATATTAAAGTAAAATTGTTGAAAATGAAAAATTGTGTTGCTTTATTAAGTAAACAAATACAGTCTTGTAATTTGACCGTTTATAGTATTTTATTCAAAGCTGCACAATATAGTACATGTTTTCAGCGTTTCAGAAATGTAAATAAGTTCACATATAACACCTGAGACATTTTTTAATGCTAAAATAAAATTATGTCCAAAACAAAGTGGCTGTCAAAAAACAAACTTCAAGTGCAGTTAAAATCTGTAAATTAAATAATATGTAAGCGTTTTCACAGTAGTCATAAATACTGCTTCTTCAGACATTGAAACTAAACCAAACATTGCTCAGTTTTAAATAAATAAACCAATAATGTTGTAGCCAATCACATAATAGAGCATATTAATATCCTAGCAATAAAGTAAACCTTAAAAGAGCTATAAGAAAACTAGCCTACTAATTTAAAGGCATAGCATAATAAAATTGCATAAAAAACAAAGCATAGTAAAATAGCATGAGTAAAAGCAGTAAGAGAAAACATGCATAATAGCACTAAATAAATTCAAACAGATGCTTACTGTAAAGTATGAAATGTACCTTTAGGGTTGATGCCAACTGTGATTCATTTAATGTGCTTTACTTACCCTCTTGCACCCAATGTTCATCTTTCTATGTGGGGAAGACCAACAGGCAGATCAGAGACAGGATAAGGGAACATATATGTACGACATTTGGACTGGGAATGGTACTAACGCCCTAGCTAAGCATGTAACTGGTAATGATCTAATGCGCACTTTTAAGTTTTTGGTTATGGAAAAGATTGTAGTGAATGAACATGAAGGGGATATCAGGAACTTAACTGAAGTACTGGAAACAAGATGGGTCATTAGAATAAGGGTAGATGCAGGCAGGGGTCTGAATGATAAGATTCCATTGAAATCCCTACTCAAAGCTAGATCATTACATAAATAATTAACATTTTTGA
Organism: Protopterus annectens; assembly: GCF_019279795.1. Lineage (NCBI taxonomy): Eukaryota > Metazoa > Chordata > Ceratodontiformes > Protopteridae > Protopterus > Protopterus annectens. Next base: position 1,056,399,110 of record NC_056725.1, on the reverse strand, counting down.
ATATGCCTTATTTATGTTTTTATATATGTTTTGATATATGCATTTTCATGCTTTACAGTAAGCATATGTTTGAATTTATTCAGCACTCTTATGCATGTTTTCTCTTACCGTTTTTTTCTCATGCTATTTTACTATATTGTGTTTTTTATGCAGTTTAATTATGCTGTGCCTTTAAATTAGTAGGCTAGTTTTTGTATAGCTCTTTTAAAGTTTACTTTGTTGCTAGGATATTGATATGTTCTTTTATGTGATTGGCTACAACATTATTGGTTTCTCTATTTAAAACTGAGCAATGTTTGGTTTGGTTTCAATGTCTGAAGAAGCAGTATTTTTGACTAGTGCAAAAGCGCTTATGTATTATTAAATTTCCAGATTTTAACTCCACTTGAAGTTTGTTTTTTGAGTGCCACTTTGTTTTGGTTCACTTGTGATTTTGCATTTACTCTTTTTTTGGGTGAACCATTTATCCTTTTTGCCTTGACTGTTGTATATTTAAAATAAAATTATATATTTGGGACTCAAAATCACCTCATACCTTACAACTGCAAGGATTTAGACAGAGCACTATGATTTTGGCCCTCACATTTGGCCTTCTGTTCCAAGTTTTACTAATGTTCCTCATAAAGTCAGATCTGTTTATGGCTTTATATCCTATTAAGTAAGTAAAATAAGTCTTTTCAAACACTGTACAAATAACCGTATAGGGTCTAGTATATAAAGACCTTCTATTGTGAAAACTAAGAAAGTTCCCCAATTTCTGATCCTCTGCCATGATTTTAAAAGGGCTTAGAGGTTGAAAGGTATGAATCACATTCCAATCCAAGAAAGCACTTTTAGTGTTTTGCTTCAAGAAGGACAGTCTCAAAATAAAAATGAAGACAACGTAAATGCTAAATTTTAAAAACCGTCATGGATGTGCACATGCCATTATAGTTAGTGGAGTAACTTCAATTACTGAATATGCCTTTTGAGTTCCTATTGCTTTACAGCATTTCACGCAAGTTATTCTACCTCCAGCACTGATAAGTCTTTTGCTTTAGCAGCAATAATCAGTATAACTCCCTTCGTAATGTTGCCATCTTACTGGTTGTCAGCAATCAACTTACCTTAGTGTTAATCTGTTCATCTACATAGTTCTGTGTCCTGATCATATGACCTTTGGTTTAAAAAATGTCCTATAAAGATTTCTTCTGCTCTTGTACTATAATGCATATAGGCAAGTATAAACTGTTTTAACTTTCTGTCTCAGGTTTGAACAAATTATATAAAATAGTAATGTAGTGTTAGTTTATTTTTGCATTGTTCTCAAAAATAGTATTGTGTAAAACAACAGGCTGTGTTTACTATAAATTACAGAAATGGATATAAATAACTTAGTTTGATATAAGTGTAACTTTTTTATGGCCAGTGTAATTCTTTGATGGAAGGGCATTCTTTTGCTGCAATCCAGTTAGAATAACTAGTAATAAAGTATTTTGTGAATTTTTCCATTGAGGCAGTGTTATACACAGTTGTGTTTAATTCCATATTATATCCCCATGTTCCACATACTTTTTATATTAAATTATGAATATCTCCTTTGCTTATTCTCATTGTGCTACTTACATTTTATTGCAAAACTGGAGGTAAAATACTAAATAGGTTTGTATATGTTTTCTTATTTAGGAAGTCAGATCAGTGGAAAGAAATCAAAATCATTCAGAAGGATGCTTTGTCCAGGTAGGCGGTTAATATTCCATTGACTTTATTTAGAGGTTGGTACTCTGAATGCTAGGCACCTTGAAGATGCTGCAGAAATGTCTACATTTCATTCTTGTTATTGAGTAACATTAATACAGTTTTAACATTGAGTAGTATAGTTTGTTCATCAAATCAGATCCACATTTGTTTCTCTAAATTATTGAACAGTAATTGTTTTCACTGCTCGGAGACCCTGCATTTCAGGTACATTTGTATTTATAGTAAGAGTGAATATGTGATCTAGTAATTAGAAAATAGAAAACAAAGTACTTCTTTTAATTATAGTAATAGTTATAAATGTAAATATCAAGCAGACAATTTTAGAAATTACACTGTAAGTGGACACACATTATCTAATAAAAAGATATAGGCCAGTATAAACCTCAACCCAACTTTCACTGCTTAAGCAAATGCCTCCTCAGATACAGAACCAATCAGGATCCTTCTAAAACTTCCTTCCTGGAAGAACAGTTATCATCTAATAACAGTCATTTACCTTCTTTCTCCAGCCTCTGTAATGAAATGTAAATATTTTATTCTTACTATCAACGCAGCTGGAAAATGTTATTCTAGTTGATTTTAACCTAGACTACCTAGGACCCCTGAGAAATGACATTGCAAAATTCCTAGCCAACATCAGTCTCGTGAATTTAGTCAGTGATGCTACCTGTCCAAATTTCCTAACCAACATTCACTGCCTTCTGAATCTGCTAATTACTAACAGTCCTGCCATCATCTCCACTATATCTGTTCTTCCACCATCATTCAGTAACCACTCCTCAATACATTTTCAGATTCTCCACCAGTCACCAAAACTGCCCAACAAACTGCTTACTTTCAGACCCAGATCCACCATCAATATAGAAAACCTCAAAAACACCTAGCAACTCTCATCTGGTCTCTGTTACTAACTTACAAAACCCCAGCCACAGCTCTTACATACACCCTCCTTCAAATTTGAGACAAATTGTTCCCTGTCACACAGCTCTTGCATACACCCTCCTTCAAATTTGAGACAAATTGTTCCCTGTCACACAGTTCTTACATACACCCTCCTTCAAATTTGAGACAAATTGTTCCCTGTCACACAGCTCTTACATACACCCTCCTTCAAATTTGAGACAAATTGTTCCCTGTCACACAGCTCTTACATACACCCTCCTTCAAATTTGAGACAAATTGTTCCCTGTCACACAGCTCTTACATATACTCCCCTTCAAATTTGAGACAAATTATTCTGTCACACAGCTGTTACATATACTCTCCTTCACATTCAAGACAATTTATTCCCTGTCACACAGTTCTTTTTCAAGTACAGTAAAAAACCCTAGCCATGAACTTAAAGTTGTGTTCAAACTTAGGGATAATGCAGATAATCATCAGAATGTCATACTGCATTTACTGTCTGCATAACATAGCTAAACAAGCTATACACTGGCACAAAACCAACTATTTCAAAAAACAATACAGCTTGCTGTGCTAGGCAAACCCAAACATTTCTGGTAAAAAGGAAGTCTTCTCTCCATTTGAAAATCCACTGATCCCACCCTTTCCCCATCACCATTCAGACCTTTCAAGGCCAGCTGTCATCCTCGGACTTTCTCAAAGGAATTCAGCCACCTTGCTAGTACTTCAGTCTATACTTTTCCCTGCAGCTTACCCAGTCCATTTACTTTTATCCCTTTCTTCTATTTTAAGAAAATTGAAAGACAAATACCTTGACCGCCTTCCAGAAAAAATACCCCTGAATGCACCCACTGGTGCAGACAACCTACTCCCTTCATTTATATCACTCTGCAAAGACTTCTTTACCACATCTCTTCTCCATATTTATAATATCTGCTTAACTCAAAAGACAATGCCAGACATATGGAAAACTGCTGTTGTCAAACCCCTTCCCAAATAACCTCAGACAGAAATCTACAACCAACTGTCCACATACATCCAACAATACCACCTCCTCACTCTCAAACAGCATGGATTCTGGGCTGACCAGAGCACAATGACAGCACTGTCATCATTTACAGATGAGACCCTTCTCAAAACAGATAAAGGAAACTTTCAGAAGTTCTCTTTGTTGACCTTATCAAAGTTCTTGATCTTATTGATCACTTCCTGCTCCTTCACTCCCTCCAAGAAATTGGATTTAGCCCCAGTGCTATCACATCTTTATTAGCAAACTACCCTAAGATCTGCCTAACCTTTCTGTTACTCTGTATGCAGATGCCATGGTTATCCTTTGATCCATTCCGTCACATTTAACTATTTGAACCCAGCTTCAGTTCAAACTCCACTCTCTTCATTCTTGGTTAAAAAATGATAAGCAACTCCTAACCCCATCCAAAACAAAAAAAAAATGATATTTGGAACCTCACAAAAGCTGAAAAACCTCATAAAAATCCAAACATTGCAGATATCAATGGTTCTCCATTAGAAACAACCAAATCTTTTAAATATTTAGGTATATGGCTTGACCAGTCACTTAACTTGTAAAGCCACTCCATAGTCCATTGAAAATAGAATTCTTCTGATTCATTCCCAGTTCCTCCCACCCTAAGGAACACCACTGCACCATCCTCTCCAAAGCAAAGAGCTACCACTCCCCTAAAGATTTAAACTACTCCTAGGGTCTCTTCTCTTCAAACTACTACCACCAGGTGCATTGCCACTTCTTGCAGCCAAACTCCAAAATAAATCCACCCCCTACAACCTCCCCAATGTATCCCAATTAACTCTTTCATTCCAGACACCCCCAAACCAAACTACACTATACCAACCATTCCTTCTCCATTCATGCATTGACAAGGACCTACCCCCTCACCTAAAAAAGTATCCTTTTCCCCACTTCAAGAGCAGAACTCAAAATATAGCTCCATCAAAAATTTGACTGCAAGTGCTTTTCTACTGGACAAATCACCTAACTCCCTCATCTGCATGACTTCTACTTTAACCCTTTGTTCTCACCTGCTGTTTCCCTCTCATATTTACTACTAAAATTAATTCACATTTGTTTTCCTAATCTGTTAATAATATTTACATAGTTTCAAATGCCATTAGGATTCTCTGCTTTATGTGATTACTCCATTTTGTGAATTTCTTTTGTTTTACATTTTTGTAAATTTCTTTACCCAGACTGCACCCTCAAATGATCTTTTTTGATCAGTGTACTACCATGGTAAATAAATAAATAAATAAATAGTAAATATTTGTGTCTTTCTGATGTGCTGTAACTTAGAAAGGATCCATACCATATATTTGTTATGAACTTTTTAAGGAAGTGCAGATAACACCACTGCCGGCACGCAATGTGTAGCAGCCAATTTGTACTGCTCTTTGACCTTTTTATCTGCTGTATGATATGGATGATTAACCATTTAATTTTTTTTGTCTGTTTGTCTTTGAGCTTTTTTCTCATAACTCAATTAAAATAGTTCTTCAACAAAAGTTATAGATGTGTATATACAGAGTAAAGCACACTTGTTTCAAGATGATTGAATGAAGAGAAGACAGGCATAATGTGCATTTTAACAATAACCCTTGGCTGGGTGTGTGTAAACCAAGCACTTGGTCATGGTTTATTGTTATTATACAATTCTTTCAGTTTTGTCCCATACTGTGCATTAATTTGCTTATGTAATTATTGTTATATTCTGTAGCAGGTTATGTACAACTTCAATTTACACTGGTAACAAAATAGCACTCCAGCTAACAATGCTGTAATCACACAGCTATGTGTAAAAGCAAATGTACTTTCTAAAACTATGTATGTACACTACAGAATAAGCAGACATGTCTTAGTGCTATAGATATATGGGGAGACATCCATTATATAACACAAATATAGCAATATAGCAGATTTAGAAATATAAACTTATATAAAAAAGTTGAAAATGCAGTTTCCATGAAACTTGACAATATACCAGGAAAAGAAAATCTAACCATACCTGCAACCAGTTCTGTCAAGTAAAACATCAGTGTGTGGACACATAAGAAATTTGTAATAGGAGGCTGTAATGGGATTTATCTGTTTTGGATTATCTTTACATTATTCATTTTATTGCTAATTTGGGAAGTGGAAACTTCTGTTGCTTCCTTTCCCTGTTCTGTAGTGGAATAAATAATCAAGTGTTAGCTTTTTGGTTTCCTTTATTTGTAATATTTTTATCCATATTAGTAATATAACCAGGGATAGTTTAACAGTGTATGAACTACACGGAAGACATTAGAAATTATAGTGCATTCATATTCCTTTGCAGTCACTTCTAAGATTTGAAATGTACTACTATAAGCAAATATTGTGAAATAGCTGCAGGCACTGGTCATTAAGCAGAAAAATGATGGTATGCTTGAAATCTTGGAGAGCATTATTGCTGTTTTACAAAATGGGCAAATTATAAAAGTAAACTCTGTTGGAGAACAAACATTTTCCAACAAGGTATAAAGGCATGGAAAGAGCCTGAAAGAAGTAAATCCAAAGTTTCACAGATGCATATTAAGTTGCCAAGAAGCATGGACAGAAAACAAGCAAAAAAGCAAGCCTCCATTTTGTTTACCCTCAAGGCTGCCATTTTGTTTACCATCTGGTTAGTAAGAAGGATAAAATAAAATAGAAATAACTTTATTTTTTATCAGTTTTCTGAAAACAAAATATAAAATATAATAGATACAGTATTTTTATTAAAAGAAGCAATTTATTGGTGGTGTAAAAATAAGAAACTAGCAGAGAATAGAGGGCACCCAAATATAAATGAGATTGAGGAGTTGCCTGGCGTATATACAGTGTGCTGAAAAATCACAGGAGTGGCTGTTTGTGGTATGGTCTATCAGTGTAGCTGGAGATAATTTAGTTTGGCAGGAAGAACTAAACTCAGGCAGACTGTTCAAGCTCACAATTAGAAAGAGTCTGTTGCTTGTTTTTGTCATATCTGCTTTAAATTTGCTGTATTGCTTCAGTCTTCCATGGTTTGTGCTCTATTGGCTTTGTTGCCACTGACCATTATCCTGCAAGTTGCAGATATAGTTAAAATCCATACAGCTGAGCTCAACCCACTGGTGAACTCCTATATAACCTGTTGCTATTTCCAAATTTCTGCGGACAGTTCTTCACATCAGGAGACTTTGGTGTGTGTGGTCCATGTGGATTTTGGCTGAGCTGTGTACAGTCATCTTTTCTGTCCTACTTAATGATAGATGGATGGAGCTGGGGCAGTGGATTACCATAAGTATCATGTAAGGGTGAGAAGTAGTGTGCAAATAATATGAAAAGTATACCCTTTCTAACTTATTGACAAAAGTAAAATAAAACTTTATAAAAAATCACAGCAAGTGGTTTCTGCAGTACAGTCATTAGAGAATATATTGATTGTACACAAAACATAACCATCAGTTATATGCTAAAGTACAACAGCTAAAAATGATCTTGGTACACATATTTATGTACATCCATACTCATTGTGTACTTCTCTAGACAAATCCATGCCTTGTTTTTTCTTTGCTGGATGGATAACATGAATTGCCTGTTTCCTTGTTATGCATTTCTTCTCTCAAACAAGTACTTGCTCTTTCTCTCATACAGCACATTGTGAACATGCTGTTTCTAATCATTCAGCAGAAGAACTATTTTATATCATATATATTAAAAGTATGTATATCTTAACAGTAAAATAAATACAGAACAATTTAACAGACAGTCCAGTGT